>NW_003052500.1:3322040-3323523 GCF_000003515.1 Uncinocarpus reesii 1704 | reverse complement strand
CATGGGACCCAGATGCACAAGAACTACCGCGGTGAGGTCATCTACCAAGCAGAAACGGAAATCCACTTTCCTCAGATGACCGCAGGTGATACACTGTACTTCGCTGCCCCGTGCTCGTGCTCCCCGCAAACCGTCTGCCAGGTGTTACACGCCAACAGTACGCGGAACACATGCGGGATGTCGTCATGGCCATGCTCAGTCTGTCTCACACCATGAACACCAAGGTTGGAAAACGAATACATTCGAGGTGTCTCTGGTGGCGAGCGCAAGCGTATCAGTATCGCCGAAACCACTCTGAGTGGCAGCCCTCTGCAATGCTGGGATAACAGCACCCGTGGTCTTGACAGTTCCACCGCTCTTGAGTTTGTCAAGTCATTGCGCTTATCGACACAGTATTCCGGCACCACTGCCATCGTGGCCATCTACCAGGCCGGCCAGGCGATTTATGATGTGGGTAATCTCCCAACTGGGCACATCGTACTGTACTGACATGCTGCAGATTTTCGACAAAGCCATCCTCCTATACGAAGGTCGCCAGATCTTCTTTGGCAATGCTGTCCACGCCAAACGCTACTTCGTCGAGATGGGTTTCGAGTGCCCAGACCGCCAAACAACAGCTGATTTCCTGACATCGATCACGAATCCCGCCGAACGAATAATCCGTCCTGGATTCCAGGATAAAGTCCCCCATACCCCAGACGAATTCGCCCAGCGGTGGAAGTCCAGCCCCGAACGCCAGGCGTTGCTAGATGATATTGAAGAATATAATTCAGAGTTCCCCCTCGGCGGCGAGCAATTGGAGAAGTTCCAGCACTCCAGATCAGCAGAAAAGTCCAAGTCTGTTCGCAAATCATCTCCCTATACCTTGTCGTATGGTCAGCAGATCAAACTGTGTATCTGGAGAGGATTCAATCGTCTAAAAGGAGACATGTCCATGACGCTTACCAGCGTTATCGGCAACATTGTTATGTCGTTGATCATTTCCAGCGTGTTTTACAACCTACCCGATGATACCAGCTCGTTCTTCGGCCGCGGCTCCCTGCTTTTCTTTGCTATCCTCATGAACGGCTTTGCCAGTTCATTGGAGCTTTTGACCCTCTGGCAGCAACGCCCAATCGTTGAGAAACATGATAAATACGCCCTCTACCATCCATCCGCCGAAGCGATCAGTTCGATGATTGTGGATCTACCGTCAAAAGCGATTGTTGCGATCGTATTCAACTTAATCCTCTACTTCATGGTTAACCTTCGCAGGACGCCTGGTCACTTCTTCATCTTCTTCCTCTTCTCCATTTCCACGACCCTGACCATGTCCAACATCTTCCGCACCATTGGCGCCGTCTCTAGAACCCTTGCCCAGGCTTTGGTTCCGTCCGCGATTTTCATGCTTGCGTTGGTCATCTACACCGGTTTCACGATTCCTGTTCGAGACATGCGTCCATGGTTCAAATGGATTAGTTACATCAATCCGATCCAGTATGCC
>NW_003052500.1:3262478-3321940 GCF_000003515.1 Uncinocarpus reesii 1704 | reverse complement strand
TAGGTTTGATTGTTCCCTGTATGTCCCTTCTGGCCCTTCATACGCGAATGTTACCGGCGACTCGAGGATATGCTCTGCCACTGGCGCACAACCGGGTCAGACCTTTGTTGAGGGCGATGCATTCCTGAACATCACATACAAATACTTTGCTTCGCATCTCTGGCGGAATTTTGGTATCATTTGCGCGTTTTTCGCCTTCTCGCTGTTCACCTATCTCTCCGCAACCGAGCTCGTCAGTGCCAAACCGTCCAAGGGAGAAATTCTCGTCTTCCCCAGGGGCAAGGTGCCGTCATATCTGAAGAGCAAGAAGAGATCTGACGATCCCGAACTCGCGGAAACCATGCACGAGAAGCAGAAGCTGGAGAGTGGTGGACAGGATCAAGTTGGAGCGATTGTGAAGCAGACCTCCATCTTCCACTGGCAGGACGTCTGCTACGACATTAAGATCAAAGGCCAACCCCGCAGAATTCTGAATCAAGTTGACGGATGGGTCAAACCGGGCACCCTGACTGCGCTCATGGGTGTTTCCGGTGCGGGTAAGACGACGCTGCTTGACGTTTTGGCGGATCGTGTCACTATGGGCATCGTGACTGGTGAGATGCTGGTTGATGGACGCTTGCGCGACGACTCGTTTCAACGAAAGACAGGTTACGTGCAGCAGCAAGATTTGCACCTCGAGATTAGTACGGTTCGAGAGGCCCTGGTGTTTTCTGCGTTACTCCGACAGCCTGCGACGACTCCTCGGGAAGAGAAGGTGGCCTACGTGGAAGAAGTTATCAAAATGCTTGGTATGGAAGAGTACGCTGACGCCGTTGTTGGTGTCCTTGGTGAAGGTTTGAACGTGGAACAACGCAAGCGTTTGACAATCGGTGTCGAGATTGCTGCAAAGCCCGATCTTCTTCTCTTCTTCGATGAGCCTACTTCCGGTCTTGACAGCCAGACTGCCTGGTCCATCTGTACACTGATGCGCAAGCTTGCAGACCATGGACAAGCGATTCTGTGTACCATTCACCAGCCGTCCGCCATGTTGATGCAGCAATTCGACCGTTTACTCTTTTTGGCAGCCGGTGGCAAGACCGTCTATTTTGGCGACCTGGGTAAAAACATGACCACTCTTATTGACTACTTCGAGAAGAAGGGAGCGCACAAGTGTCCCCCCAATGCTAATCCTGCCGAATGGATGTTGGAAGTCATTGGTGCTGCTCCTGGCTCTCAAACCGACAGGGACTGGCCTGAAGTGTGGAGTAACAGCCCCGAACGTGAGGACGTCCGTCGCCAGTTGGCGGAGATGCGGGCGGAACTGTCCCAGAAACCCCAGGCTCCTCGTTCTGCGGGATACGGTGAATTTGCGATGCCGTTTTGGCAACAATACCTCGCCGTCCAGCACCGGATGTTTCAACAGTATTGGCGTAGTCCGGAATACATCTACTCGAAGCTCGCTCTGTGTATTATACCGGTGAGTTCAAACAGGCCCTTTTGCTGTTTTTGAGAATGTTTACTGACCAGAGAATAGCCGCTGTTCATCGGATTCACCTTTTACAAGGAGCCCATCAGTCTTCAGGGCTTGCAGAATCAAATGTTTGCCATTTTCATGTTCCTGATCCTCTTCCCCAACCTGGTGCAGCAGATGATGCCGTACTTTGTTACCCAGCGATCTCTGTACGAAGTGAGAGAACGGCCATCCAAAGCATACTCCTGGAAAGCCTTTATGCTCTCTAGCGTTCTGGTCGAGCTTCCGTGGAATACGGTGATGGCGGTTCCCGCATTCTTCTGTTGGTACTATCCAATTGGTTTCTTCCGCAATGCCATCCCGTCGGATGCTGTGAACGAACGCGGTGCAACCATGTTCCTACTTATCTGGATCTTCCTCATGTTTAGTTCTACATTCAGTTCGATGATCATTGCGGGTGTTGAGCAGGCTGAGACGGGTGGAAACTTGGCTCAGCTGCTCTTCTCCCTGACGCTGATCTTTTGCGGGTAAGTTGTCCACGAAGACATCACCGTTACTAGAGACAGTCTAAACTAACACCCAAAACCAGTGTCCTGGCAACCCCACAAGCCATGCCGCGCTTCTGGATCTTCATGTATCGTGTCTCCCCATTCACCTACTACGTTTCCGCCGTGCTATCTACGGGTGTGGCAAACACCAATGTCAACTGCGGCCCCAACGAACTACTTCGACTCGTCCCGCCTGCCGCCCAGCAATGCGGCGAATATCTCAAGGATTATATTGCCGTGGCTGGTGGCACACTCCTCAACCCGACATCGACCACGGAATGCGAGTTTTGCCCCGTGGCGGACACCAACACATTTTTGCAAAAGGTAAACATCGCGTATCACGACCGCTGGAGGAACATTGGAATCTTGTTCGTGTATATTATCATCAACGTGGCTGGAGCAATCGCCTTTTACTGGCTGCTACGAGTGCCGAAGAAGTGGTCGAAGAAGGCGAAGAAGGATTGAGTGTGAGAGCGGAGGATGCAAAAATGTTGTGGGAAAAAAATAAAATCTTAGTGAAAGGAATATTCCGGGGGGAGGACTGAAGATACCAACATTTCCTACCCTTTTTCTACCTTCTGGCACATTATTCTGCTACTGTGCAGTATTGATATCTTTTGCGCATTTCTTTTCTACTTTTTTTTCTCATCTGTGCGTTCTGATATGCATTTGCTCGCATCGAGCATCTGATAGACTTTTACTACTATACCTTTGCTGCTCTGTCGACCCCTGTGAATAGTTCTATCCTCATATCGTTATATAAGACGCATCATCAATGCATCGTCGAGACGATCACGCTCGCCATCACCGTGATTCCCAAATATCAAATCCGACCTCACGAGTCCACGTGCAAGGGAGGCCGTTGCTTTTTGCTGAATTAGGGATTCTCTTCGGTCTGGATTGGATTCCATGCAATAATAATGTTGCTGCCACATGGATCCATGGCACGAGAAGCGTTGAATTGGACTTTAATTTTTCTTTTTTTTTTTTCACTGTCTCTTTGAGTTTTTGGTTTTTTCTTCTTCTTCTTCTCTTTTTGCTTTTCCTCACTGAGATCAGCAGCATCTCGAGTTGAAACCTGCCACGAGCTGAGCCCCGGATGCCGAGCGAAAAGCGAGCATCACAAATGCCCACGGAGTCGCCGATTTCAGAGAGCTTAATAAAACTAAAACACAAATAATAAAATGATAATAATGATAACAATGTCTTTCCCCGCTGTCTTGCTTTTTTCTTTTTACCTTTTTTAGCTTTGCAGGATTTTGTTATTGTTGATGACTTGGGACGAATGGTGTGATTTGGTGGCGGTCCGAATGGCGCTGAGCTGGATTGCATGCCCTGCTCCCCCGCGCGAGATCACCATGGCCCTATGGTAGGGATGAATCAAAAGGGGGGAAGGCCCCGTTGGGCATGGCTCCTCGTGCGAACCGGACATGACGGGTTGGGGTTTGCAATCTTCCGCAGGCAAAGTCTATAGAGGGAGAACGGGAGGATGGAGGGCATTGGGAACCATTGCGTGTTGCACTGAACCACTGCGTTCTTCTTGACCGAGAGCCCTCCAGCGATGATCTTGCGCAAGGGATGAACATGGCGTACGACATCCTCGCTCGTTGGGATTTTGAGTTTTTGAGAGAGAGAAAAACCCTTTTCACGACTGGCTGAGGAAGATGGAGGCTGAAAGTCCATGATTCTTGTCCAGTCGGTGCCGAATGTTTCTCGTCAAAGTGACTCAGGGGGTCTGTCTTGGAATGAATGATGCATGTTTGAGCCAGAGAACGACGGTTTCTCGCTCGATGATTCAGGTCTTTGGATCTAGATCTGTTTCCCTTGCATCGACGGGAAGATCCCTTTGGTGGTGTGTTCATGTGAGAGAAATGGACGAGGAACCTCTGACAGGACGGGTGCTCCCATGCCATCCGGAACCAGTCTCTCTCTCTGTGTCTTCGTGTCGGGTAGACTCTGATTAGCCCGGGCTGGGGTTGGCAATCCTGCCCAATCTTCTCACCTTTTGTCTGGTGCGAAGTCTAATAAATATCCGGGATGGTTTTAAAGCACCCGCCGTGATCATGCGAGCTGATAGCTGCAGAAGTGCAATTAAACTGAAGTTCCAATCATCTGGTCCAGCGGGAAGATCGGAGAGGGCACCAGCAACTAAGACGGGGGTTAAATTAAGAAACCCTCTGGTTGTTTGCGCATTGATCGCGGGTTTTGAAACCGGCGATGGGGGCCAGGGATGCAGTCTCTAGTTGGACTGAATGACATAAAAGAGATTTGTAAGTCATCGCGAGAATGTGCAATAGAGACTCACTCTCGGACTCCCAGTCCCGAAGGCCACAGCGAGGGCGGAAGAGGCCACCGAGAGAGACATGGTTGTTTGTGCGCCGACTGCTGGATGAGCAGCATCACTTTGAGATCATGATCAGTGATCAGATGCCCTTTGGCCCGTCAAGAGGCAGATTATCCCTCAACGCGAGATGACAAATGTAGACTTGTTGCAGCGCTGTTGCCTTATTTTTAGCTCCCTTGGAAGACGAGATCAGCCAACCATCCCGGTGTCTTAGCAGGGCAGCACGGCTGGTGATTGGCCTCTAAATTGTCCGAGTCCATGTCGCTGCAGCTCTGAGTCCGCTGTTGAGCAGAGCAGAGTGTCCCGGGGGACTCCGTTCAGCTCCATGCTGCCCATGCTCGCCCAAACCAGACCCTTGCATGGCAGATTACGTGAATGGTGATACCGAGTTCACGCCGGGCGCAAATCCCTCCACGTAAGAGCACCAATAATGGGACTCGAGGCAGTGAGATTTTCCTCTTGTCCATCTTCTGTTGCCATGTGGGAGTCGAGCGGTTTGACTTTTGGGGCTTGATCATCCGCAGGAGAAGAGATTTCCCTCTTCATCGTCTCTCCACCGCTCTTCACGTCGACTCGGGCTTGGATACACTTAAGCTTCACTGCGCACCGCCGAGCCCGCCGCTGCGCAGGGGGATTGGACCGCCAGCGCGTTTGCGGACGCTGAGGCGGTGCTGCCTCTTGAATCTGCGCCCGGATCAAGAGTTCAACAACAGCGGCAGATGATGATAATGCCTTGTGTGCCTTGGACGTCGTGAATGGCAGCTACATGTATACGGAGTAGCAGTAGAGTCGGCCTGATGCTGAATTCCCTGCTCCAGCATCTACGAGTCCTCCCCGTAGAGACGATATGCAGGGTTCTTTCTGAACAGCCGCCTTCTCCAGCGTGCACATATCCGTCGCGCTTCATCGTGGCACAGAGAGGTGAAGATTGCTCTCCCTCTCGCCCATGGCGCCGGGCCCAACTGTAAACTGTGGAAGCGAGCTGATTTGCAGCCGTCGAGACATGCTGAATGGCTGGTTTGGACAGACAGGGACAGGGTCCGTTCCAATCACCGCGACTATTGGCATCGCTGCGATGTGCTTGTGCCGTGCAGCAGGACTAACTAGCGAAGAGCCATCCAGCAACGCGGTACCTCGTACGAACTGCCCGTGGCTTTGGGCGATCGCCAGGCGGGAAACGCATCGGTTCTCTGCTCAGCGTGGATGCTGTGCTGCTGCTCAACGTGTCTCCCGTGCCACAGCGATGAAAGGTGACTGCATTGCGATGCTCTTGTTGACGAGATCGCCGTGCTCTGAAACTCCCAAGCCCGCACCCCGGCCCTGCATCCTTGTCCTCGCAGGGGGCAGAGACGGCGTCTGTGCGGATTGCAAAAACTCCGTGCATCACAGTCACTCTTCACGACGGGCTCTCTTCTTGACGCAACACTCGCCTCGCCACTGTTTCCATGCCCTCGTCGGTCAAAGCTACACTGTACAAGACACATCTCCCACTTCGTGGAGCGCCCGCCGATTGGCCTCGGTGTCCACCAATAATGGCCGGCTCGTTAGCGACGGCCGCCATCGCCATGGCTGGTCCGCCGCTCGTATCTAAATAAAGGGCGACGATGCACTCGACGGGCTGCCAGGGGACCGCCCTCTGCCATCCAGCCTCCATCTCGTGACGGACTGGAGCAGAGACTCTGCCGGCGCCGCCAATCAACGCGCCGGTGCGTCGTGCATTTGCTTTTCGCCTCTTCCCGTGCATTATTGGCCCCTTTTTGGGCCCAAAAAGCAAGCCCGGCGCGGGCATGGATGCCGCTGCCGGGAAGTCGACGGCGGCCAGAATGCGGCTCTGCTCCCCTTTTGGCCCTTTTGCCTCCCTTGGTCGAACTGTCTGCATCCCGAACAGCAGAGAAAACGGGCCTCCGCGATGCTCTTTCGCTCTGGCTAAGCCGGATAAAGCAAAATACGTCCCCCCCTTTTTTTTCCTTTTTTGCTTTGCTGCTGCCCGCTGCCCATGCACAAATGTCCCAGACATTTGTATTGCTTTTTGCTTTTTTCTCTCCCTCCCTTTCCCACCATTGGCCCAGTCGACCAGGACCGGACATCGCTGCAGTTGGCGTGAGTGACCGCGCCTCCTTCACTACCCCAGTCGATCAAAGCTTGCTCGCATCGGCCGGAGAGCTTCAGTCTTTGGCAGATACACATATATATATATCTGACCGGCGAGGAGGATCCATCCATCCTCCCTTAGTTTCATAGCTACCCGCTGACTATTTCGTTTTATATTTCCACAACCAGAGCGTCCCTTTCACATACATCTCTCTGTGTTCTACGCACGCTCTCCACTGTTTGAAACGCGCGAAACAGCGCTCTCCCTAGGACAGGACCCTTGATGCTTCAGGTGCTACGCCGCACGGCATTGACATCGTTGTCAAGCAGCAGCTGCGCCTTCGATCAGTTGTTCGTCTGCCGTCTTTGGCCGCTCCCGCTGGAGTGACCATTCCTGATCCCCACGCAAGAATGAGTGACCTTGCGTATACTGCCTTGAGTGATCTGACCCAGTTTCCTGTCACTGAGCAGCCGCCCTCGGACGACTTCGACATCTCATTCTCCCCCGGTCTCTTCAGCGTGGAGGATATCCTGGTGGACTCGACCGACTATCTCTGCCGCACTGGCACCGCAGACTTGACCGGCGGCGCCGACCTCACCAGACCCGCGCTTGTCGAGCAACGGGTGTCCAGCCCTGGCCCAAGTCCGTCGCAGGCAGCCATCCCCTATCCCCCGATGAACGACAACATCCACGGCGCGCACTACCTCCCCAGCCAAAACACCACGCAGCTGCAGCCCCCTCTGATTCACTCGATGCGATACGCTTCTCCCTCTGGCTCCCACGGGGGAGACGGCTCGGCCACCCGGCTCCCTCATGAGCGACAATTCGTGGATAAAATTCCCCAACCACATGCACAGCGCCGCGCCGTCCCCGATGCTTGACGGCTTCCAGTTCACAGAGCTCTTCAGTCCCGCTTCCCTGATGCCCACGATGGAGGGCTCATACTGCGGCAGCGAGTATTCAGTGAACCCAAACGACTTGCAGCATTATCCAGACCCGAGCCAGCAAGTCCACACGCCGCCGCCAGAGGACGAGCCCGTCGCCTTTTACGACGACTCGATTCACTTCGAGCAGACACCAGCCCGACCCCTACTCACGTATCCGGGGCATGAGCCCCAGTTCGCGTATGAACACCCCCAGCTCGAGCCGCACCAGGATATCGATCCGCTCCTTCGCCAGCCGCACGACTTTTACGAGCAAGAAGAGCCCGCGGTCGAGCCTCCACGAAAGCGCATGAGACTCGAGGCCTCTCCGCAACAGAGTTCCGCGCCCATGCCACAGATCGAGACTCCTCCAGAGTCGCCCAAGAAGAGGAGCAAGCCCGCCAGCAACAGCTCCAAACCCCGGCAGTCGTTTGCAAAACGCGGCAGCAAGCATCGGGGGAGAACACCACCCTCCAAGGCCCCGTCCTGGGCCGTGCGAAAGAAGTCGGAGCGGCAGTTCCCCTGCGTCTTCGCGCCCTACGGCTGCCCGCTGGTGCTCGTCTCCAAGAACGAATGGAAGCGGCACGTCATGAGCCAGCATCTCCAGCTGGGCTTCTACCGCTGCGACGTCGGCATCTGCAACGTCGCGTCGCCCGCTCCGCCCTGCACTCCTCCCTCGGACGCAACCTCGTTCAACAACCCATGCTCCGCCACCGCCCGCGCGCCCAACGACTTCAACCGCAAGGACCTCTTCACGCAGCACCAGCGCCGCATGCACGCCCCCTGGCGCGTCCCCAGCTCTCCCACCTGCCCCCCTTCCTCCTCGTCCTCGTCCAGCCCACAATCCTCCAGCACATCAGAGCCCAGCAAGCGCGTGCGCGACGCGTTCGAAGCCTCGCTAAACGACGTCCGCCAGCGGTGCTGGATCGAGCAGCGCCAGGCCCCGCAGTACAGCCAGTGCACGTACTGCTCAGCGGAGTTCAAGGGGGCCGGGTGCTGGGATACGCGGATGGAGCATGTGGGCAAGCACTGCGAGAATGGGGACGTGGAGATTCGAGAGGACCTGGGGCTGCGGGAGTGGGCGGCGAGCGAGGGGATTGTGCGTGAGGTGAAGAAGGGGAGGTTTGCGCTGGTTGGGGGGCAGAGAGGTGGAAGACGAGGCGGAAGTGGTGTTGCGGGCGGGATGGTGCTCTTCTGATGATGAAAGATTCTCCTGGACGCTGGAGTGAAGAGATGGCTTTTTTTTTTTATTTTTTCTCTTTTGTTTCCTGATACCCTGTCTACTATGCCGGCGTCACAGATTGTCTGATGAACTCGTTGTGTTTCTTCGCTTTACAGATCTGTCTCCGCGATACAGGATCATCTACTTTGCTTGATCGTGTGTGAGCTATGAATCTCCTAAGTCCTCTATTTCCTTATCATGTACCAAATAATACTGCAAGACATGTCCTCTCATGCCTTGTATACGCATTTTGCATGTCCATATGAAAATATAATGTCCACATCTTCTCATCCTATCATATGTTGATCCTATAAACATTTATCCATATCCTTCACAGTTCAAATACAAGCAAACTTCTAAACCTCACGCTCTCAATGCGCAAGGAAAAGATGACTTGCTCCGACACTTTCCAAGAAGACGATCCCAGCTTGCCGGTTATTGAGCCGCAGCGTCCCAGAACTCTGCTAGGCGCCGGCGTCACCTCGCACGTTGATGCCATTGACGAGACCACCGCGCTGAAAAAAGCCCCGTTATGGGACAATACATACATGGACAAACAAAAACAATTTCCAACCGTTGACCTGCCTGTTTCTGAGATTATCTCCAAGTGTTGGTTGGAGCAGTACACGGTCGCACATGAAGTGGTTGCCGAGCTGCAGCTGTTGCAGGATAATGCGAGAAACGAGCCTCAAGACAGGACCCGAATCCTAACATCCATCTCGTAACCGTTACCGCGACCAAATTCATTTCTTGCCATGACCTACGAATCCGATCTCCTCTCGTGTGCCCCTTGCAAACTGGGCAATCTCCTTTTGGGCTGTCGAGCCGGAGAGAGCCGATGTGTCTGGAGTCACGTAAGCCGCGCAACCTCAGCAAGAACTTGTCAGGAGAGTGCCGAAGAGCAATAGCCCATTCTGAGATCATTGGTTAAATGGAATGCTAGCTGGAGTCCTCACATCAAGAACAACATAAGCCTGTAACTGGGTAGATGAATTGCCTGGTAGCTCTGCCACAGCCATCTCTCCATAGAGCCGCCAACAAAACCCCCGCTTCAATACCAACCACGACAACCATTTCACACATCACAGTCAAAATCAACACCACGGCTGCTGCGCAGTGAAAAACGGGGCGAGGGAAAATGAGGCTTCCTCGCTAGATGCTCCCAATTATCCTCCCCCTCTTTGTGCGGAGATGGCGGCCGAAAAGGCGACCCCCAGGCGACCCAAAATGGCTTCAAGGGGCCCTGGTTGGCGAGGCTCATCACCCAGCCCCCTTCTTCTCTCCGAATGTGCACAGGGCAGATTCTTTGGTGACTATTTCGTTATCGGGAGATGTCGACTCGTATTTCCGGTCACTGGATTTGCTTCGTCAGCGTGGTAGCCTTCTTTGCACAGCATGATAGCTTTTTTCTTCGCATCTTTGTTGCCCTGGTCAATCACTGTGGCCAGATTGCGCCCACACTGAAATATGCTATGTGGCTTTGGCTTTGACAATGTCGAGTAGTGAGGCAACGCCGTTCAATTTGATATACGCCAGCCATTTCTCGTGTTGGAGCTGACTTGGGGAGACATGTGAATGAATCTTGCCAAAATCAGAACTGATGCAAGTAGGTGTTTGCCTGCCGTGATGCTGTTGTGTGTGTATGTGTACTTGTCTGTTCCCTATGCAGAGCTAATGAGTGAACTCTTGATGGCAGGAAAACTCTGCGGCCGTCGATGCATGACCATCATCCATGGCGGCCAAGCCAGATAAGGATACTTCCGCCTCGGCCAGTCTCTTAAGTTCCAACTCTGAGACAAATTCATGGTCTCGGCTAGAATTATACCACAATCCTTCACTAGAATGATTGATGAGACTTGGGGAATCTGGGCTATATTTGAAGGACTCCAGAATGTTGAATTGACAAAGTATTCAGCCAAAAGGGAGATAACACTGGACAGTAAGCTGTTCCAGTACCAATATTCGAAGCAAGAACTGAATCATTGGAAATGCAGCAAAGAGAACTAAATTCAAAAGCCTCATAACGCAAGAGAGGAATTCTATGTGGGAAATGTTATATGATCCCCTTCAGATGGCAATACAGCACCTTTAGGGAAGAAATTAGTATGGCAAGAAAGAGACAAGCAGACCAGTCAGAGTATAACACCTCGGCACACAGCACACGCCCAGCGTTACGATAAAAGAATTTAAAGAGGAAGCAAATTTTTTTTTTCTCCGCTCCAGTTCCTATCACAAACTGCATATTCAGGAATTGTTGCGGCAGGATGTCAAGGTCTTAGAAGCAACAAGTCAGACATTCCAGGCAGCATTCACAGCTTTCCTCGCAGAGGAAGCAACAGCAGAGGGTTGCAAGACTATTGACATACAGGTTAGCCAGGAACAGGGCCCTGCTGGAAGACAGGTGACGGCAATGCTCACCAAGCATAAAGACAACCGCGATCCTTCTTCTCCTGAACAACAATGGTTTGTGGAGGTGGGCCCTGCTGATAGTTCATTTGCTGGAGCTCACCATCAGTGTTCTGTTCAAGTGATTGCTCTATCGTTTTGGTGCAGGGCAGGAGTGTCGAAGTGCAGTGAGGACCATACCGGTGGAGGATAGCCCTGAGGCGGATAACCTTGAGGTGGGTAGCCCTGGGGTGGATACCTTGGAGCGTGGATGTTAGCCGGGCGGAGGTTGAAGAAGAGCTGTGCGAAGTCGACTTACCCTTGGGGAGGAGGTTGCTGGTAGTAAGACTGGCTAGACATTGTGTGATGGGATTAAGCTATCAAGGGAGAATCAAGAGGCGGCGCTGATACTGACGGATGGTCAACCGAGATATGGAAATGAATAAGGAGTGCTGTGACCAAGATCGAGGTTGAAGGGCGTTCGTGAGAGGGAGAGAGAGAGGAAGAGGGAGGAGATGGAGGAAAAGAGAAGCAGACAGAGTGAGATGGACGAGGATTGTTGTCTCGCTCCGACTATCAGATGTGAATCTGGCGGTACCCGTATGGTCCATACCGGTATTCTTACCGTGTCTGTATGATGTCTTCCATCCAAGGCCAGTCCATGGTTTGTCGAGTTGTTAAACTAGATCCATCACTCAAGAAGCGATCTTGATGCTCGAACCTGAGATACAGGCCCTCACTCCACCCACAACGAGTCGGCCATTTCCAGTTTCTAGCACACACTCCATCCTCTGGCTGCTCTCCTGCGCAGTGATCGCACGGAAGATCCGGGAGTGATACCAAACACCTCGACCTGTCCGACCGGAGATGTCTTGGCTATGTGGGCCGCCAAGGAATCTTAGCATGCGCCATCCTCAGCCACCAGCCATATCTCGCAAGCCACACGCCGTTTGATTGGCTGGCCTGGGAGCAAGCCCCAGTTGCAGGTTGCGTTGTCCCTGCTGCCCGCCCCACACTGCCCTCGAATTGATTGGCCCAGGCTTTGAGATTGTGGCTGTTATGCGTCCCCAGCCCATTCGAGCCACATTACCGGCCTTGGCACTGCCGATGCTTGGAGGGTGGGGTTGCTTTCCGAACCGTCGAGTGGCTTGACCTTTGCTGTGGCTCTCCTTTGGGGACAGCCAGAACCTGGTGATATCTAGGGGTCTGGCAGGATGGAGCGGTGAAAGCCAGGGAATCAGAGGGAGAGTGTCAGAGAGCAGGAGAGAAGAGCGGAAATCAACGCCCGTTTAAGCCAAATCCGACAGTTGTGTGCCCGACCCACGCATCTGATCATGGGGATCCCTCCACCAACTATCAGTTGCGTACACACTGCTAATTAGTTTAGCTTGTGCAACTTTAGAGCTCGTTTTCCCCAACAACCATCCCGCTTGAGCAGTAATGGTGCTCCAGAGGAGGTTCAAGCTTCACGTCCTCCGTACGCTCCTCGACTCCATCCTGCAGAACCGCGCAATCGTTCTTCCATCTTGTCAGACTCTGCCAAGGCAGTGCCGATTGAATCGGTCGCTCCCAGCAGCCTTACCGTAGGGCAGAAACCGGGCGTAACAAACCGTTCATGTATGAATGTTTACGGTATTTCCGTACGATGCAACGGGTAAAACGGGAGGTGCAGGATAGTCAGTTAGCTGCTGCAGGGGATTATGCAAATACTCCGTACTCTATTTCTCGACACAAAATGATTGATAGAGTCACAATCACAGCTCCAAACTTGTGATTACCACGAAAGGAATTATACCGGAGAGACGATTATCCGTAATCAGTGTCACATGACATTAGTCATCACCCCGCATTATGTAATCTTGGCTGGTGTGGGGTTAACGGCGGCATCAACAAACGACAGCGTGAATGTCGATTCAAGTCACTTCTACATCCGAATCTGAGCTACAAGTATTTGTCGCCGTATACCTGCACAGATTAAGTCCCGATCACACATCAATTGACCGCGGGGCTCCCTCCTTTGCTCCCCCAAACCATGGCACCTCCCGCGATCATCGCACCGTCCATCCTCTCCGCCGACTTTGCCAATCTCGGCGCAGAATGCTCGAATCTCATGAAAGCCGACAGTGACTGGATCCATGTGGACATCATGGACGGCCATTTTGTGCCCAACATCACGTTTGGGGCGCCGGTCGTGTCCAAGATCAGAAGTCATGTGCAGAAGCCGGCGAGTATGGGTGGGAAGGGGACGTTTGATTGCCACATGATGATCGCAGAGGTAGGTTACAGTGAGCGCTCGCCGTTGGCCGTTTAGACATTTGTTTTGATGCGTACTGGTTTTGTTACACCACTCGAATGATCAATGGGATGTACGAATTTTCTTACTTCTCGTGACCATTCTTTCTTTTCGATCAAGCTAGAATACAAACCATTGAGACTGTTACCATCTGCTTTTGCCGTTTATTTTCCCTTTAAAATACTCCAAGGCAAAGTAGCTGACCCGTTTCTCCCGGTCGGACCCTGCAACACCCCACTCCGAGCACCCGTTGGATCTCTGGCACCAAGTCCAATCGCAGGCTCGGAGCGGCGGGTCGTTGTGCCCCAAGGGTCCAAGACCCGCGGCCGTCTACCCTCGAATTCCACATAGCCACAGAAATGGGTAAAAGACTTTAGCGACGCAGGCTGCGACCTGTACTGCTTCCACTGGGAGGCCGCCATGACCTCCACTGCCGCTAAGGAGCCCGCCGACAAGGAGACGACGCGGAAGACGAGCCCGAAAGAGTTGATTCGGTATATCCATGAGACGGGGATGCAGGCGGGGATTGCGCTGAAGCCGGCGACGTCTGTGGACGTGCTGTGTGATATCCTGGAGAATCCGGAGGAGATTGAGAGGCCGGATGTGAGTTTTTGACTTGCAAAAGCTCCCACAGAAACGTGAAGTGTACGAACTGAACATGCACAGATGGGTCTTGATCATGACGGTGAACCCGGGCTCTTGGGGGCCAAAAGTTCATGGCGTCTGAACTCCCCAAGGTCCAAGCTTTGCGAAAGCGGTATCCCAATATGAACATCGAGGTCGATGGGGGGCTGGGCTTGGGCACCATCGACCAAGCTGCCGATGCCGGTGCAAATGTGATCGTTGCAGGGTCAGCGGTGTTTGGGGCGAATGATCCTGCAGAGGTGATTGCGAAGCTACGAGAGGCTGTGGAAAAGAGGAGAGGTTGAGATGTTTGTGTTCAGATGCGTGAGAAAGCCGTTGTGCTGGTCGGCCACCGGTCTGAGGATATATGATAGACATTTGGTATTTCCGCAAAGGCTAGAGGTCGCTCTGTGATATCTATTATAATTAAAAGAGGCAAATTACTATGTTCGTGTTCTGGAAGGGATACGTTCGTAATGCGCGCTCGATCCCCATATCACCCAGCGACCGGGCTGGTTTGTGGTCAATTCGTTGTCACCTTCACTGCTGAGAACTGTCCGGTTTGTCTTTTCGTGTCTCGTCATCCACCGCATCTTCTGACAGCTCAGGTGCCGGTCCATCTTTCTTCGCCGGCTCTCCACCGTCGTCTTTTATTGTGGCAGACTCGGGTTGAGGTTCAGCCTGCGTTTTTGACTCTTCCCCTTTCCCGCCAGACGGCACCTCTGGTTCCGCGCTCCTCTCTTCCACCGCCTTCGCCGCCACTGCCTGCTCCGCTGCCCGCATCGACGATGGCGAGACGGCGCCGACCCTCACGCGCGCAGTCTCCTTTGCCTTGGCAGCGGCCTCCTCGCTCGCCTGTCGCAGGGCGAGCGTGAGACGGTCCTCGCGCTTCGACTGCGCCGAGGGGGTGCGCGACGGGGTCCCGACGATCTGGATGTGTGGGGTGCTGGAGACGGTGACGGGGGTTGGTCGGGAGGGGATGCTGGTGGTAGTGGTGGAGGGGGCGGGGGAGGGTTCGATGGCGGCGGAAGACGGGTCGGCGCGTAATTGGTCTTGGAGTTCACCGTATTCGTTCCATTCTTCGATTTGTTCAATGTCCTGGTTGCAAGAAGTTTAACGGGGGTGTTTTTGATGGGGGGGAAGATATAAATGGTACTGACGCCAACGATGTTCCCGTATCTCACCAGGCCGGGCAGTTTTCTCCCCTTTGACTTCCTCCCCCAGAGCGTCCGGGCCTTGTCGTCTGTGGCGGCATCGATGGCGCGAAAGGCGATTTTGTTTGCTTTGAGGATGGTTTCGAGTCTGGAGGTTGCGGTGATGATGTGGGAGGATCCGGCGGTGAGGGAGGTGAACAGGTACAGGGTGGGATCGTCCTGGGAGTAGGAGGGGGAGTGGTCAGGCATGGTAGCTAGTTAGATGCTTGGTGTTCCAATGTCTGATTGTGCGTTGATTCTGATGAAGCTGGTGAGCATGAGCCGGTGAGCTGGTGAAGCTGTCTGGCTGGAGATGACTAACATGATGGTTCTTACGTCATGATGAACAGATGGATGAACAGATGGATGAACAGATGGATGAACAGATGAGATGGACTGAGATGTGAATGAGATGGACATGTCTACTCTGTCGTTTCAACAAAGAGCAGCAGCTTGAAGGAGAGCGTTTGGGCTCAATGTGCGAGACAATGCATGCGGCAGAGCTGGCAAGCGAAGTTTCATCCTGACCTTTGCCAGAGCTGCTGGGAGGTCATCTGCTGTGCTGTTGAAACGGTCAGTGTCGGCATCATGGATGGGACGGGCGGATTCTCGCTCTCTGATCCGACGAGACTGACTGGAGCGACGTGGCAGCGCCGGGTGTTGCAGCTGCATGGGTGGACGACGCACTGATTGGGGCTGCATGAGGGAATACGAAGCCGTCTTGAGTCTGCCCAAGACCTCAGTCTGCGGCCAGCCGTCAAGATCAGTGACCTCAGGAGATGATGGTGTTGATGGTGATTCTTGACTGAACATTCCCTCAGTTATTCCATCGTTGACAACTAACTAGTTAACTCGGTACAGAGTAGCTATCGATCACGCTCATCCTGAGTTACCCTCACCACCCTCAATGCTCATCCCGACTGATCCCTCCACCCGCAGCTGCAGCCAAGCACTGCTGCCCAACGCTGCGGATGGACGCCGCCTCACTTTGAGCGCAGTCCGCGATTGGCCGGCGTGCGACTTCACCGCGGAGGCCGGCCTGCTGCGTCGATTGGCCGTGGCTCGTTGCAGGCCGTGTTGGTGGTCAGCAGCGCGCTCCCCGACTCCCCCCCGTCGAGCCTCGTCCGCCCGCGTCAATAAAGCCCTCCTCTCTTCCTCCTCGCTCCCTCGACCTCTTTTCCCTCAACCAGACTCTGCACCACCCGCCAACCTGCTGTTCGAGTGGACATTGATCCAGCCTCTAGCTGTCTAACCCGCCTCGCTCACTGACTACCGCTCTGTCTCTCCGTCGAGGATCCTGAGACCACACGGCTACTGGAAAACTGCTTCTCTATTTGGTGTATTCTCCTCCCCGACCACTTCGACCATGGCCCTCAACGCCAATTCCGACCAGCTGCTCTCGTCCGCGAGAGCCGTCTTCTGGACGCAGCACTCCCATCTCCCGGACTCGAAGCGACAAGAACTCTGGACGCAGCACCTCAGCCAGTTCATCTGCGGGCCCACCACCGCTCTCCACGACGCCAGACGGAACGCCCTTCGCAGCGGTGGACCCAGCTATTTGGGAAAACGGCCTGGGGACGACGTTCCTCGCACTCTGCCTCCTGGATCCCCCCCGACCAAGCGACGAGCTACCGTAGGTGCCCACTTTCTTCCACATGCTCATTGGTTTCAAAAGGTCCCTCCCTCGAGCGATCTTGTCTGAATCCCATCCCTCTGTAGCCTCGTTTGGATTAACTCTCGCTGTAGACCCCGGACACCCTCTCTCTCTCCCGATCCGCCTCGGTGCGTTCTCAGCTTGCTCGTCAGCACTCTGCACGCTCTCGGATAGGTCACTCTGCACGAAAGGCTGGAACCGCTTCTGGCCCGCGAGCATCTTGGAACCACCCGCCCGCTCTTGCTCCATCGCCACAAATCGAGGGACTGGCCGCCGTTCGCTCCCAGGCGACCGCTTCCCCCCTGCAGCAGTCCCAGACCCTCTCGACAGAATACTGGGACCACGGTTTGGACGGTGCCGCGGCCCCCATCCACAGCAACCGGGCGTCGGGATCGTCCAGTAGTCCCATCGAGGTCGACATGGACCACTCTCCTGCGGCGGATGCATTGGTTCTCGATTCGCAGCATCAAGGCCAACTGGCCGTGGGGACGGAGTCGCTGGAGATGACTCGGAGTCTGACTTCAGACTCGCTGTGCGAAGGAATGGATATGATCAGGTTCGATTCGAACAGATCATTTCTCGAAAATCTGGACTTTCCAGATGCTCAGTTGTCCGCAAATTTCACTCTGCAGTCATTTGTCCCTCACAATGACGCCAACTACTCCCTCCACTCTTCTCCTATTTCGCACTTTCACTCTCGTAACATGCATCATGTTCAGTTTTCGCAGTCATTGCCCGAATCTGGGTCTGGCTTCTTTCGTCATTCTGTTTCTGCTGCTTTGAATCGTTCTGCTGCTTCTTCGTCTGATTCTTCTTCCGATTCTTGTGGTTCTTCTTCGCCTTCATCTGCTGAGATGAAGCCTTCTCTATCGAGTCAGAGCACCGACTCGGTGGCCTCAAGCGAGACTCGGGCTCGACGGAGGACTCGAGAGCAAATTGTGCAAGGCACACAGAAGATCGCACCAAAGCCTGCGAATGCTCCGCAGTCAAACAATGTTCTGGAACATAAAATGATCATCGCGTCGGAAGACGGCACTTCTCGAGAAGTGGCAGCCATTCCCAAGGCGTCTGTGCAGCGTCCTTCACGACCCAAGACGTACTGTAAATACTGCAATGAACAGCCCGACGGCTTTCACGGCGAACATGAACTCCGACGGCATGTCGAGCGCGTGCATGCCGTCGTGCGCAAGGTCTGGGTGTGCGTGGACATCTCCCCAAACAAGAAATTCCTTGCCAACTGCAAGGCGTGCCGCAACGGCAAGCGATATGGCGCCAACTACAACGCCGCCGCGCACCTGCGCCGCACGCACTTTAACCCGTGCCAACGCGGGCGTGGCGGGCGCGGCAAAGACAGTGAGAAGCGCGGCGGCAAGGGCGGTGGCACCACGCCGTCCATGGACGTGCTCAAGCACTGGATGGAACAGCGCGAGGAGATTGTGGTGGACAACGCGCGGATCCTGCTCGACAACGACATCTCGCCCGAGGAGGCGGAGCTTCTCGGCCGCCGACGGATCTCCGACACCGCCAGCATCGAACAAAGCGACGGCCATCAGAGCGCAGACGAGTCGCCTGCCGCTGCACCGGCGACGTATGACTCGCACTCCTCGACTCCCATTGACGACGAACCCAGCGAGATGGCGCAAGACTTTGCGTTTGAGTTTGACGACTGGACCACCAATTCGCCGCAGCAGTGGGATGCCGCGGGCACGGGGGCGACGACTGCGGCATATGATGGGTATGACAGTGCAATCATGAATCCTTTCGATTCATCTTTTTATGATCCTGCTTCGTTTATCCAAGCGCAGCCAATGAGTGCTGAGGTTGGTTCTTATATTCCGGTTATGCTGTAGAATCGTTTGACTCGATCTACATTGTATCACGTTTTGCGATTGCTTTTTTTCTCATTTCGCTTCTCACCCTTTTGTGTTTGATTTTTGTTTTGATTTTCCATCTCTTACTTTCATCTACTATTATGTGGAGATTCTTACGAATCTCCATATGCGTTGCCCTTTTAACGGAGGGCTGGATACACCGAGGCGTGTCATCCCAACCTCCGTTAGAGAAAGCGTTGGTCTCTGGCCGGCTCTCTGGTTTGGTGTACACTTGTTCTTTCGAATCAACTTTGCTTCGGTTCTGCTCTATGCTTTTCACGCTGTATGCTGTACTATGCCCTGTATGTTGTGTTATGACTTTTTCCTTTCCCCTCGCCCTGGCCATTAATGCTCGCATGTTGCTCTTTGCGATATGGGAAAGATGTAATGGCTGGGATATTCCTTTTCTTATGATTGATGGCGACAGCAAGGCCTGCCGCCATGTTGAAATTCGTTTTTCTTCTCTCATGTCCACAGCCATAATAATGAATTAATCCCATGCTCCTTTTCACTCACACACAGGGAAATAGCGGTAATCTGCGGCATCGCGAGTGTAACCTCAGTTGAATCTCTGCATTCCACCCCTGACTATGTGCTTAGTCATCATATCACTGCATAATCAACTGACCAATCAGCGCTGGCTCTGTGTTGTGCCTGCCCAAAGAGGAAACAAGTGCAGCTGCCATAAATAGATCAAGATCTGCGCTAACCCATTCTGGGATTGAATCACACCTGTGGGTCTAATCTAACCAATCAGCACCCGTTCTATTTGAAGCCACAGCCATCCGCCGCACCTGATTGGCCGCACCCGCATCGGGAAGCATGTTGACATGCACCAGCCCGGCGGGAACACACGCGCTCTGACTGGCTGCAGCAACCAGGCCAGAGACTCATATTTGAGCCACCTGCCCGCCGTCCAGCTCTGTCTCTTCTCTCGCTTCTCCGCTTGTCTTCTTCACCCTTCCTTCGAGCAGACCTGTTGATCAGGGTTTTTCACCTTTTGGTGTTTTAATATTATCGCTTTTTAATATCCGAGAGAGGGCTGGCCTTTCTCTCCTCCCTATCGGCGCCACTATCATTATTGTTCAGATCTGGTTATCTGCATCACAGCGCCTCCCGCAATGGCTGCAACATTCACTTCTCCAACACGCCCCCCCGTCCCTCGGCAGGCTCGAGGTGACCGGGCGCTTAATACCATAATCGAAAACGGACCCGACGCCGCAGATGTCTACGTGGGACATGCGGGACACAGTGCCACGGCCAGACGACAGCACTCCTACGGGCACGGATACGAGGACGGGTCCCATCCCCTTCGACCAAGAGGGGAACTGCACGGCCGTCGCTCCTCCAGCACACGCATGTCCTCGCCGTTGGCACCGCATGGAGATGGGAGTCGGCACTCGATCGCCTCTTCTAACCGGGCCTCCTGCTCGACCGACTGCCGCGCGAAGCACCGTGACGGGTTTGATGATCTCTATGATGTGACTGACGAATCCGACCCGGACAGCTGCCCGTCCCTGTCCAGCCAGGCAGATACGAGGTCCAATAGCTCCTTTACCGCCTCGGACCTGAGCAGTTCCAAAAGCGGCCATCGGAAGATGTTCCCCAGGCTATCCATTCCGCCGTCTGAGTACGATTCGAATATCAAGCTGTCACACGTTCCGCCCACTCCGCCACCCAAGATTCCGGTTTCTCCGGTGCTTCTGGCAAAGCTTCCTCGAAGAGTTCCTGCAATTGCCGCGCCACCGTCTTTGGCGGGAAGTGCTAGTGGAGCATCAGACAGGCCCTCGACCTTTAGTAGCCCGCAGACGCCAAATCTGGCTGAATTGCCGGATGTAAACTGGGACGAGCAGCGGTTGCAGGTGCGTGACGACGGCGAGCTGGCGAACTTTTCGGAGACTTCCAGTGCCTCGATGAGCCCACAGTTGGATATTCAGCTGGAGTCACCCGAGGATTGGAGTGCCGTCGTGGGTAGCTTCCCACGCATTCCCACTCAAGCTGTTCCCGATCAACCCTCCTCTGATTGCGAGTCCGACAATGCGCCATCCGTGGAGAGCAATAAAGGCGTCCAGCTTCCCTCAGCTGCGATGGCGACCCTTCAGCGTTTTGAGACGAACTCGGACCGTTTTCAGAGCTCGCCACCTTCAGAGACAGGACAGGTTGGTGAAATGCATGAGCTCCCAAACCCCATGCGTCCGAGAAGCGCTGTCATGCCTCCATCAATTTGCTCCGGATCTTCATTCACCTCTCTAAGCATACCATCACCCGGCGGATTCTTCGCGTCGCTCAAGGGCCAAGCTCGGAAGACCTGGTGTTTTCCAATCAATGCCAATACGCCCACTTCGGCTGTAGCGGAGAGATTCTACAATGTGCCCTGGGATGCTCGAGAAGACACGATTGTCGAGCAGGTAGTGGAATGCGAGGACAATGACACAGAAGGGCCTTCGACCGCAAAGGCGGTTGTATCCGGCCCACCAACTGCGCGAAGAGTGCCGGTAAAACCACCAGAGGAAGCGAAACAAAGAGACGCTGAGGATAGCGGTAACGAATACGACGCATCTTATGCAGAAGCAATAAAATCCCAGGCGATGTCAAACCTGGATCGAACGACAGTCTGGCTGGTTACCCAGTCAGCGTACTTACGCTGCCAATCCCACGAATCTGCATCACCCGTTAAACGGCCTCCTAACCGCGCCTGGCTCTTAAGATAGAAGAACCAAGCCAGTTGCATACCATACTCCATCAGTCAATCTTCCGGAAACCATCCCAACTGAGCCTCTGGAGCCTCCCAGCAAACCGCTGCCGGCCAGAGAGTCGACATTCTACCTCGGGTTCAAACATGTCCGACGAAACTCCCAAAGCACGGACATTTTCCTCCATAGCAATTTCCGCTTTGAAGCCGTACAAGCGTCTCGCCTGAGTATGCGCGCGAAACATGTCGACCATATTGCCGGAAAATATGAGATCAGTAGCCCCGTGCGCCCGCCGTACCGCGGTCCTTTTGCACAAGCACCACGCAATTCCAAACTTCCCGAGGTGCTTCAAGAGAAAGCCATGTTTTCGAATGTGGAAAAGGAGCAAGATGTATTGATACAGCTGCATTCTTCCACGTGGGCGATTGAAGCTCTGAAATTTCTCAATGGTGGGCCTCTAGTCCCAAGTCCTGCGGCGAAGCGACTGGCAAAAGCTACCCCCTTGAATCAGCCAACAGGAGCCAAAAGGCGGCGGGCTAGAGTTTTAGATTTTGGCGGCCAAACAGCATGCGAATGGGCATGGCATCTTGCGAATGAGTACCCCAATGCTAAGGTGTTTACCGTCGTCCCAAGGCAACAAGCTGTGAGTCCGGTGGACGGCCCTGCCAATCATCAACACCTGTCCGTGCCGTATCTCTGGAGACTACCGTTCAAGGACAACCAATTTGACCTGATCTCAGCACGTTCTCTGCACATGCTCCTGAAATCATCGCGGCCCGTTGGCGCCGAAGCAATGGCCAACGATGAAGTCGATATGTGCCTGAAAGAATGCTTTCGCTGCCTGAAACCAGGTGGGTATCTCGAATTCTTCATCATGGACTCCGAGATTGTCCGTGCTGGACCATACGGCTCTGCGACGTCCGTCGAGTTTGGATTCAACCTCAAAACTCGAGGCTACGATCCTGCACCAACAAAGGCGTTTTTATCAAGACTTCGCAAAGCAAACTTTGCGGACATAAAACGGGCCTGGCTGTTTTTGCCCATGGGTGCTCCGTACAATGACGACGCTCAGGTACCCGGGAGATTTTCGCCGTTGTCCCCGGATACTACGGAGCTGGTGGGGAGTACAGGTGATGTTGCCAGCATCACGGGCCTTTTCGGTGGCTGGATGTGGGAGCAGTGGATGTTGCGGCTACAATTGGAGATGGGCCGTGACCGCGACAAGCTGCTTGAAGAAACGGCCGCGGTCATAGATGAAGGGAGAAAGTGTGGTGCTGGTTGGAGATGCCTGAGTGGATGGGCTATGAAACCCAGGAAGAAACAGTCACAGCCATCATGAGCCCTTTCTGCTATCAGTTTAAATGTTTGATGGTGGATGCGAGCAGATAGCTTTATACCTGAGTGATCCCTCAGACCAGCTCCACGGCAATTGTATGTTCGCATCACGTTCTCTCATTTCCTTTGTTTGGATTTATCTTGCTTTGATTTGCAGCTGTATCGCATTCAAGGCTAGGACAGAGTAGACCCTAATAAATACCAAATTTAACTCCAAATGACATTCAAGTCAAGATAGCTTCTGGAGTGCATCTTGTGCAGCTCCAAAAGCGACAATCACGTGACCGCCTGGCGATTGAAGCCAAAACAACATCGATATCAGTTCTTCACTCACCAAATCACTTATATGACAACTATTGCAGATGTTTTGCAGATGATAGCTTTGTCGTAGTATATCACTTTGCTTTTCTTTCTCCTCACCAACAGCCTCTTGGAGCCCAGCTGCGGCATTCGTCAACATGCTCTTCTTCAGGTTCAATGACCCTTCATTCTCTCCTACCCTGTGCAAGCCTCTTACTTTTTCATGGAGCTAATACATCCCACGACCAATAGCTTTTTCAAAACCCTCACAAACCACACTGTCATCATCGAGCTCAAGAACGATATCCGAATCCGCGGCACCCTGAAGAGCGTCGATCAATACCTGAACGTCAAACTTGATGATATCGAAGTCATAGACCTTGACAAATACCCGCATCTTTCAAGCGTGAAGAACATTTTTATCCGAGGGAGTGTGGTGAGATATATTGTTCTGCCGCAAGAGGCCGTGGACAGAGGGCTGTTGGAGGATGCGACCAGAAGAGGTACAATGCCCCATTTTCCGACTCCTACCCATGCAACCATTTTTTTGGGGGGTTCAATTTGAGTATACATATGCTGATATGGTTACTTCGTGATGTTTAGAAGCTGCGAGCCAGGCGAACAAAGCGAGATGATGTCTGAATACATGTGCAGACTTTGATTTTATTCGTTTTTTAGCGTGTTATTGCGCGATTGGACCCGTTCCGAATACTGATCGAATTCCGCTGTCCGTTCCATGTTCGGTGGACGGACCCCCCATTTTTACGATTCCAGGAGGAGTTGATTATGATTCCGACCCGATAGCACACGATTATCATACCTGTTTCGTCGCGCGCATCGAAAGCTCTGAAGGTGCCTAGCAATGGGGTTTACAGTGGAGCTGATGCACCTCTTATGGTTATAATATCTAGTACAGCATTGGGAAGGAGTCGTGTGGGTGCAATAAGCCGCTTGCCGGTTATCACTGGATGAAAAGGTACATTGGGCAACATGGGAGTGGCAGGATCAGTGTTTTCCTGAGACCTATCGTATAGCCCGCTTGGATACCGAGAATCTATTTTACTAGAGTGGTAAATCCGTCTCTTAAAACAAGTGAAATGTACTCTGTAACTACCATTCCAGCCCATGTGTTTGGCCACATGGAGTTGGTCTTTTCAATTAAGCCATCTAAGCCATCACGTGACGTCGTGTTTTCTCGTGTCCGGCGAAGGCGAATTTGAACAGGAGAAACTAAACGATGAGCTTCTGTCCATTTCACTCGTCGTATACCTTGGATTTCGTGGAGCCAGCCAGCCTGTTCCTCTAGGGAGACATGGTTCCGGGTCCCTTTCGACGCAACAGCACGCTTCTCCGTCCCTCTCAACACGGTCCCCGCCATGGCACCGTCATCCTCATCCCCCTTTGCCCGCTCAAACAGACCATCTACCACGCCATCAACCCGGTTCAGTTCCTCTAAACCCGTCAAACGAAACGCCAGTATCCTT
This sequence comes from Uncinocarpus reesii 1704, assembly GCF_000003515.1. NCBI lineage: Eukaryota > Fungi > Ascomycota > Eurotiomycetes > Onygenales > Onygenaceae > Uncinocarpus > Uncinocarpus reesii. The sequence continues at coordinate 3,297,529 of NW_003052500.1, read as the reverse complement.
CAATTCTTTAGTAAGGCGGAAACTCCTCCCAAACCTGTTTCAACGCAACAACGGATTACCCAATTCGTCGCACAACGAGATGATAGCTCCGTCCCATCATTGTCAAGCAAGGACTTGAGGAATAATGGAACCGCGGAGTATGAGAGTCTATTTGTCGAGGACGTCAAAGCCGGGAATAATAATGGCTTTGGATCGGAGGGACAGCCGCTTTCTGAGCGAGAGAGATCGAGGTCTCCAGATGATCTTTGGGCGAGGTTGGGGAGTTCGGATATCGGTGCCTACCAGGCTGGCGGTGATAGGTATCATGAGGATGGTATGGCGGTCAAAAGGCGTAAGATGGGATTTGACTACGCAGAAGTGAATATTCATGGGCAGTCGGAAACTGCTGTCGCGCAAGAGATGAAAATCGGGCAAGAAACGCGCATAGCTTCGAATAATGGAGAGCGCAAGTTTACGGGCCCTTTTTTGATTGATTCGGACAGCGAGGACGACCCACCTGTGGTTGGCCAGCTTTCGAGTCAATGCAATACGGGATCGGCTTTGGTAGGTGTTGGAAAGTCTCTGGCAGAGTCTGGGGACATGCTTCGAATCTCACCGGAACGGGGGCTCATGACACCCAACGAACCAGGGGAGAGACTTGATGGTGGGGAGTGTCCTGCAATGGATCCTGGAGGTAGCGATTGCGAAGAAACGAGTGATTACGTTGACTTGACGGAAAACAATCATTTTGAAGCTATGGATGGTTGTCCGAATGACGAAGAGGTTCCCATTTGTCCCATATGCCAGAAAGGACTTCAAGGCTTAACGGATGATGTAAGTTTATTCATAATCCTAATAGAAGTTTATGCTAATATAGACTCAAAGGCGGCGTCTCTGCATGTCAACAAATGTCTCGATGGGGAGTCCATCCCTGAAGTGACCAAAGTAGATGCGTCCGAATCGGTGCGAACAAGAGCTGACCTAAAGGTTATGGCCCGCCCCGGGCAGAAAAACCCCTTCGCGATAAGCTCGACGGTCACAAAATCGTCGTCTGCATTTTCAAAACTCATGTCAGGCAATGCGGAGGATGCAGCATGGGCCGCCGCAGCGGCTAACGAAGTGGCCTCCAGGGGAAAACAAGCCTTTGAGAGGACATGTCCCTTTTACAAGATACTTCCGGGATTTTCAATATGCGTGGACGCCTTCCGTTATGGCGCCGTCGAAGGCTGCAGTGCCTACTTCCTGAGTCATTTCCACAGCGACCACTACGTGGGTTTAAATTCGAATTGGTCTCATGGCCCCATATATTGCAGCAAAGTTACTGGAAATCTTGTCCGTCAGCAGCTAAATGTAAATCCGAAGTTCGTGGTTGATCTTGATTTTGAGAAGCCCACAGATGTGCCTGACACAGACGGTGTCAAGGTTACTATGATACATGCGAACCATTGCCCGGGAAGTGCGCTCTTTTTGTTTGAAAAGAAATTCGGACAAGGTAAGGGTCAGCGGGTTCAGCGTATCCTGCACTGTGGAGATTTCAGGGCCTCCCCAGCCCACATTCAACATCCGCTGTTAAGGCCTGATCCTATTGACCAAGCTACGGGGCAACCAAAGCAGCAGAGAATCGACGTTTGTTACTTGGATACAACCTATCTCAATCCCAAGTATGCTTTCCCGAGCCAGCAGGATGTTATTGATGCATGCGCCCAAATGTGCGTGAATTTGAATGAAAACAAATCCGGTTGCCGTGATCTCTGGCAGCGCGGCAAGTCGATGCCGAAGGACTCTAAAGAACCCCATGTCAATGGGAAACCAACTGAGACTTCCAAATCTAGGTTGCTCGTTGTCATAGGGACCTATAGCATTGGCAAAGAACGGATTTGTTTAGGGATCGCAAAAGCACTTGGATGCAAAATCTTCGCAACAGCCGCGAAACAGCGCATCTGTGCCTGCCTCGAAGATCCCGAATTATCCAGTTTACTTACTAGCGATCCATTAGAAGCGCAAGTTCACATGCACAGCTTAATGGAGATTCGCTCTGACACGCTTTCCGAATATCTCGCCTCTTTCAAACCCCATTTTACGCATGTCGTTGGCTTCCGGCCCACGGGGTGGAATTATCGACCACCGACCGGCCGGATGGTCGATAACCCGGCAGTTTCAACCGTCCTGCAGTCTGAGTCCTGGAAGACCCGGTTTACCGTGAAGGATCTTGTTCCGCAGCGGGGCAGCAACAAGGATAGTTCATGCTTTGGCGTGCCCTACAGTGAACATAGCTCGTTTCGAGAATTAACAATGTTTTGCTGTGCGCTGAGGATTGCAAAGGTGATTCCCACCGTGAATGTGGCTAGCCGAAAGACTCGAGAGAAGATGAAGGCCTGGATCGATAAGTGGGAGGCAGAGAAGAGGAAATCTGGTTTATTTAAACTTGAAGAAGGGGCCACGAGGTGGTGATGGAGTCTTCGTTGCTATATTGTGTATTTAGATACTAATCCGATATACGCTACAGTTGCCAGATACCGGGAGACAAATATGTGCGTTGGAGTTGTGTACAGGGTACCGGGAATCTCCTTAGAGAACGGCAATTCTCCCAGAATATGCCCGAGATCATCTCAAGGCATGATGAACTTGAGCTACGAGATTGGTGACGAGCCACCTAATCTCCGCCTAACGAGGTGACACGAAGGATCGTCGTCAAGCACCGAATGACCACCTTGTACTCTGAATGACATCCTTCCTGCAGAAGCTGCATGGACGATCTGCGGTTAAACATCAATCATCTCTTTCGTATGGAGGAGTATGTATGTACAGCTGCGAAACAAAAGAAGACCGGTTCATCCTGCTGGCGTAACCCTTCCCCCCCCTCAAGCTGGCCTGCCTATGCTTTCAGATCCGCAATCTTCGGCATAGTCTGCACGAACTTGCCGGTTGCCGGACGCGCCAGACACCTCTGCCACCAGTCATTAACCATCTCGCGTTTGGTGAAGAGATCCCCGTGCCCGGCATCGATCATGCGTGCAATGATCGGGATATAGAAAATATCCACGAGACTAAAACTGTCGCCAGCCATGTACTTCTGGCCGGCCTTGAAGGCTTGTTCGCACACGTCCAGATGCTTTTCAACGAGAGATCTGGTCCTGGTGACAACCTTCTCGTTGACTGGTCGGCCCATAAACAGCGGCAGGACGAACACTTCGTGGAGAAGCTCCTCCGCGGGGACGTTGAAATTGAAGGTCTCTGACGATGCGGCCTGATAGAACCGCGCGAGGCCCAAGAGGTCGTCAGGTTTGGGGACGAGGTGGGTGAAGCCGTAGCGTGCGGCGAGGTATTGGGCTATCGCGCGCGACTCTGAGATGTGGTCGCCTTCAGCGGTGGTGAGGACGGGGATCTTGCCCGACGGATTCATGGCCAGGAACTCGGGCCGCTGTGTCAAAAACGGGTTCAGTAGGCGTTTACAACGGGGAGAGCATTGTTAATCACCTTGTTGGCCTGTTGAGCCAGGTCCACAACGGCATAGTCATAGTCCTCGAGGCCGCCCTCTGCAACTGTGAGCAACACGATGTCCGAAGACATCGAGATGGGGTGGCCATAGATCTTGGGTCGTCCGTACATCGTTGCGGGCTTTCACTGGAATGCTCTGAATAGGTCTAGTCGTCGCGCTCCTCGTCGTTCTGTGGCCTTCTCTGTGGCTCACTCCAGAATTTATATGAAGCCGTGCCCTCTCCCCGCAGTGTCCCACAGCCACCACTGCTTCATATCGATTGGGCTCAAAACAGCGTTTGCTGCAAGACATCCACCCCTGCGCGGGCTTAGGGAGTTATACGAGACATGTGGGGTTGGTGATTCGTGGTGCCGGGATTTCTCCGTGCAATCACAGCATCCAAGATGGCGTTAAGAGCAATGTTCTCCGTCGACTCGCAGCGGAAGCTGGCTGCAGAAAACGGAGATAGAGAAAACAGGCAGCAATGGATCAGTGCCTTTTCACGATGTTCAGCTTGGAAATCCTTCTGCCTGGCTGCGCCATGGGGTTTTTAGTTTCAGCAAGCGTCATGGTCATAAGGACAGTTCTCTCATCGGCTCTTGATGATTTGAGCCTGAGGCCGTTTAGTTGGATTTGCAGAGTTTGAAACTATGTAGACAAGACTTTTGTTCTAAAGCGAGAAGCGGAATCGCGGGTCGTCATCGCCCATGTTGCCCAAGATGCTCTCATCAAGCTGCAGTCTATCATCACGCTTCCCTTCTGCCCTCAGCCTATTCTCCCTCACCAGTCCAACCGCAAAGACGAGACTCATGAATCCGCAGAAAATCATCATGCCTAGCGCCACACCGTACCCGACAAAGTACCGCGGTGCATCCGTCCGGACAAAGATGTTACTTGCAATGATGCCTCCAATGTTCCCAAAGCCGACCTGAATCGCGAGGCCAATGGCGCGTTTGTAGTGCCCGCCGAGGTTGTTCGCCATCCAGACAATGGTGACCGGCTGAACGATATACGTGCCGGTGGTGACGAAGAAGACCGCCATGTAACGAACACGGGGCGGTAGGCCGGCGTCCGGAGGCCCCTGGCACAGGAGGATGATGTATCCGATGCTGGCGAAGACGACGCCAAACACGACGAACCCAAACCGGTGCTTTAAGCGGTCAGTGAGATACGAGACCATCATGGTAACCACTGCGGCGACGATCCAGATCGGGATGCTATGAATTTGACTCTCGATCCCAGAGTATCCGAGCGAGTTCACGATGGACGGGATAAAGAGGGCAGTGGCATAGCCGGAGACGGTGATGCCGATATAAATCAGACTCCCGACGTAGATCTTCCAGTCACTCATGATCCGCTTCCACGCTTGACCATCGAGGCGATCCATGCGCGCGCCGCCACCAACGTCCTGAGAGCTACGTGTTTGCACATAGCGCTTCTCCTCCTCGGTCAGGAATTTTGCTTGCTCTGGCCAGTCAGCGATGAGGAACTTGGCTGGTACCGCGAGCACGATAGACAGCAGTCCCTCGATGATGAAGATCCAACGCCAGCCCGTATACCCCCCCAGGCCGCCCATGTGGTCGAGTGCGTATGCGAGAAGACCACCAAAAGCCCCAGCCACCAGCCCGGCAACCCAGAACAGGGAGAATCGCTTCTGGAACTCGTGGCGCTTATAGTACATTGCCATGAGATAGGCACAGCCGGGGACAAAGCCGGCCTCGAAAACGCCGATGAAGAACCGGCAGGCAATCAAGCCGGCGTTATTTTTCACAAACCCCTGGCACATGGATGCGACGCCTGCAGTATTGGTTAGCCAGGATGGGCTGCACTCGGCAATCAGGCATAGCGAGTACTCACCCCACATAAAAGTCAAAAGGCTGATCCAGGTCGAGGGCGTGAAGTTTTTCAAGATGATGTTGCTCGGGATATCCAGCAGGATATACGGCACGAAGAACACTTGCAGTGCAATGTTGAACGCGTTGCCTTGGAGGTTGAGCTCCTGTATGATACCCAGAACGGCGACGTTTCCTAGGTTGATTCGGTCCAGGAAGCCAAAGACGAACACAACCCATAGGGGGGCCATTAGGTGCATATCGATCTTGCGGAGGACCTTTGCTGGCGACACCGACGGCGCGTCTGAAGAGCCGCCATCGCCTGATTCCAGCTCCTTGTCTGCATTCGCGGTCGGTGGGACCGTCTTCTCTTCCGAGTGTTCAGATTCCATTTTGGACAGGCATATACAAACGAGCAGCGCCAGCGAAAGGGAAAGCCAACGAGAAGAGAGAACCTGAAGGGAGGACGGAGGACAATGGGCGAGGAGGTTGAAAGGCGAAGGGAACGAGGTGTTGATAAGGGAACAAGGGAGACAACGCCCTCTCGCGCCTGGGGGAATTTCCCAACCACCTGTTCAGTTTCTAGACCGTCTGACTCGGGAATCCCAGATCCCAGTAGTTTGCGGGAGAGATGTTCCGATCGGTTCTTTTTCCATCTGGAAGCGACTCAGACCCAAGATCCCATCTTCGCCAGTCAAATCCCTGGACTGAGAATGGGATAGATTGCGTCCAAAAGTCCGATGTCAACTCTCAAGCGCCTTCGAGCGGGACCGGCAAGCTAGCTAATGCCCGTCAGCCTTTAACGAGCCTATCATTTCTTGCATGTAAGGCGTTTTTATATTTCCGTTCGTAAATATTCCAAAGGAGAAGCTGATGGCGCCGGGCGCTATATTAGACCAGCCACGCGATAGCAGACGCGGAACACGCATGCATCAACCAACAGCCGGCACCTGATTCCAGTTGCAGAGAGCTATCAACTAGTTAGCTGGGCTCAGCCGTTTCAAAACTCGCGTTGTGAACCTCCATGTTCGTGGGGAATCAAAGGCCAGACTGCGCAGGCCATGTTGGCGTTGAAGAAGCAAAGAGAGGGCATTCTTCTGAACCCCTGGCCGCTGCGCCATTGTGGTATTTGAACCCTTGTTGCCGTTGCAGAGACCTGCTCCCATCCATGGCCACGACGGGGTGGGAAGGCCACGGCTCCTGAGACTCCTTCGTGGCTGCATACACAGACCAGGATCCGGCGCCACGGCGGCTCGGTGATTGGTATCCTGTCCAGCGCCGTGATTCCCTGGCATCGAGGAGGTCGATGTAGCCGGTACATGGCCGGTGAGACGACAAAGGCACGAGGTTTTGCCGGGCAGCCAGCGCCCAGGGATGCTTAGGGATTGCTCCGGGGGCCGGCTTGGGGTGTTTGGGGGCGCTCGGCCTGATTCTGCCTAGCGGGCTTTAGGGACTCGGAACCCTGGAAGCCCCCGTGGCCACAGCCAATCGCCGCCCCCGTCGGCCGCGACGCCCACGCCAATCCGGCCTGCAAGCGTTACACCCGGACCCCCGTCGAGTCGCGCTGTCTCCCGTCTTGGCTCCGCGAACCACCTGCACGTCCATCTCCTCCACGTCGATCGGGTCATTGGCCCCCCCCTTCATCATGATTTATCCATTTATTCGATCAGGTCGTAAGAAGAAAAAGCACTTTGATCCGTGGGCCCGCCTCGGACACTTTCTGCTGAGCGGAGCGAGCGGATGCTCCGCCGCTATGCGACAATGTGCCAGCGTCCCGGGACAACAGACAACAGACAACAGAGCAACCAAGGTCGTCTGCTGTCACACGGTTTGTCAGCTCTCTGTGACCCTTCCAGCGCCCAGCAAGAGGGCCGCAGGGCTTTTCTTATTTGCCTTGAGAGAAAAGGAGGATGGCTCGCCTGCCCTGCTCCCCCACCCTTGGATGCGGGATGTGCCTCCTGGACTATCGACTGCGATTTCACACGAGAAAACTGCTATACCCCGGGACCCGCACGGATGAGATGCACGTTCGAGCTCATTTCTTGAAACTCAAGCAGGGTTATAGAGAAAATTTTGATCATAGCTGACTGCTGCTATTTTTTGTTCCTGTGCTCCCCAAGGACAGGCCATACGGCCTTCCAATGAACTCCTTATACTGAATGCTTTGCTACTCAATCCTCCGGGTGCCTGCTTCCTTTTCTCTCTGCTTCATCATGGTCGATCTATGACGGCCCCTTTTGGTTGATTCGGTATCATGCCGTTCTTCAGTCACTATGGAGACATTGAGGACATCTCGGATAAGCTGGCGATTCCCGCTCTGGTTTTCACAATCGTGACCCCGTTATTTATCATTGCAAGATTCTGGAGCCGGAAGGTCTTTGCCAAACGGTTTGGCGCTGATGATTGGGTTATCTTGGCCTCTGCGGTAACAACTGCCTTTGAAGTTTCTTTTTTCTCTTTTCCCCGACTCTTGAGCCGTCTTTCCCTCGAGATAGTGTGCGGGGAGCTGCTTGGAATATCTTCTAATGCGCTAGCGCTGTTAGGTCTTCTCAGAGGTGATTTCGATTCAGATGATAATCAGTGAGTAGTTCACGCTGTAGGCGATATGGTGCGCCCAGCTAACACCTTCGCAGTCTGCATGTGGGCTTTTGGCAAACACAAAGATGATATCAACAGGATCGACCCGAACATACTGGCCAGGTCGCTGACGGTATTTCATCACCTGCTAGACGAAACCGTGCACCGAATCATGTCTCACTAACTCTCTCTCTCTCTCTCTCTCTCAGCTTTACTTTTATGCTCAAATTTTCTACAAGATTAATATCGGGTTGACCAAAATCAGCATCTTGCTCCTCTACATCAAAGTCTTTATCCAGCCGTGGTTCAGGAAAACATGTTGGGCATGCGTCAGCGTTATTATCGCATTTACCGTGGGCACCGTCTTCTCGAGCATCTTCCAGTGCACCCCAGTACAGTATGCGTTCAACAAAAAGATCCCCGGCGGCGGACATTGTCTCAACCTTACAGCGTTCTGGTACGCCAACGCCGTCTTCAATATTCTGAGCGATGTGGTCATCATTGCCCTCCCGATTCCGGTGGTCAGCAAACTGCACTCGCCGATAAAAACCAAAATTGCAGTCGCTAGTGTGTTTACTATTGGTATCTTGTCAGTATCACCTGGGCCCGTTTTTCTCCTTGAGGGTGAATACTCATCGACAATAGTGTCTGTATAACATCTGTGCTCCGATTCACCACCCTCAACGTGGCAACGTCTCATCTTGACACGCCGTGGACCAACATAGGCTCTTCTATGTGGACCGTCATCGAGATTAATCTTGGCATCATCTGCGCCTGCATGCCTACCCTCTGGCGCCCCCTCTCGCGCATCTTCCCCTGGGTGTCTTCGCACCTAACAAACACCAAGTACGGGTCAGGCCAGAGCCTGGGAAGCCAAAAACCAATCCCAGGAGGGCGGAGAGCTGCCCCTACAGGCGGAAGGGAAGTCGCTGGCTACTGGACGAAGATTGGGTCAAGTGATGAGCAACTGGCGCGGGATTATGGCATGTATACGAGTGCCGAGGGCGAGAGGAGGGCCACTTGGGACGAAAACATGCCGACAGAAGAAGAGGAATTCTCGAATACGATCAGAAAAACTACCCAGGTCTCCGTGCGGTATTGCGAAGGCCAAAATGACCCTGAGCGGGGAGAGCGGGATATTGAGCTGAAGCGAGTAGGGCGCTAGCAGTAAATAAATAGAATTATATCGGGCAGTCATCGTAATGCCAGTAACTTGTAATAACAATATCCAAAACCAAAGACACTGGATGCGTTTCCAGAGGCGCAGCCCAGTCTATCTCCATCTGGTAGATTCGCGACTGCGACTAGTCCGCTTGTTCGCGAATCGCGATGCCCCTCAGCACATACTCCGCACCGCCGCCAATACGAGGGGTTGTTCTGGAGCGGTCGAACGCCGCCAGCCATAGTTATCGAGCAAGATGGCGATCTGCTCTATGGTTCTTGAGCATTCACCCCCTGCTGTCGGGTCGACGTCGTTTCGTCGTGGCACATTTCTATTGTCTTGCTAACCAGCTCAGATCCCTTCAGCAAGTCCTTCCTCTCTTCAACTAGTTGCCCTGCGATCTGACGTTTATTCACCCCCAATGGCGCCGAATAAGACCACGGTGACAGAGGAGCATATCGATGCTTTGCGGTCGCAGCTGGGGAGTTCCGAGATACTGACTCCATCCTTGCCCGGCTACGAAGATGCTATTAAGAGATGGTCGGACGCAGCAGTGAAGCGCGCAGTAAGTCCGCCATTCGAAACTTCGCGTATACATCTGTCAATGGGAATTAGAGGAGCTGATGGAGACCTCAGGGCATGGTCCTGCTCGCTACAAACGCAGACGATATCTCAAAAGCCGTCCGGTTCGCGCAGGACAGCAATATCGACCTAGCGATCAGGGGAGGCGGCCACTCCGTTGCGGGGACGAGCTCCAGCGATGGCGGCCTTGTAATTGACCTCTCCCGCATGCGAAAGGTCACGGTTGACCCTGTGGGCAAGACGATCACTGCTCAAGGTGGTGCGCTTTGGGCGGATGTCGACCTTACTGCTGCCGCCCACGGACTCGCTACGGTTGGTGGTACCGTCAATCATACTGGTATTGGAGGGCTCACCTTGGGCGGCGGATATGGATGGTTGAGTGCAAAGTACGGCCTTGTCATTGACAATCTCATCTCTGCAAAGATGGTGCTCGCGGATGGACGGATTGTAAACACATCCGCAACAGAAGAGCCGGATCTTTTCTGGGCGATCCGGGGGGCAGGGCATAACTTTGGAGTTGCCGTTGAATTCGTGTACCAGGGATATGAACAGGTGAACCAAGTCTATGCGGGCCCTCTCGTGTTCAGCATGGACAAACTGGAGAGTGTCATCGAGGTGTTGAACGCGACACTACAGACCCCGGATGAAAACTCAGCTGCAATATGTGCACTTTCCAAACGGCCAGGCGCTCCTGATATCAGCTTGATCGTGATAGTATTCTACAATGGCAATGAAGAGGACGCTAAGAGGCGCTTTGAGGGATTGTTTGCTCTCAAGCCAGAAGTCGCTGATGCCAAAATGATACCATATTCCGAAGTCAATACGTTGATGAACGCTGCAGCTGTCCATGGTGGTCGCAGGAGCTTCAAGGGACTGTTCTTCTCTCCACCACTAAGGCTAGATTTTGCGCGGAGTATTGCATCCATCATGGCGCAAAAATTGAACAATGAGCCTGATATGGCCGGATCTGTCCTGGTTCTGGAGTTTTTCGATATGCGAAAGACTCTTGAGGTCAAATTGACCGATACGGCATTTGCCAACCGTGGCACTACCTTGAATGGCATTTTGAGCTTGAGGTATGAAGATCCAGCCAACGATGCTAAATACCGACAGTGGGCTCGCGATTTGCAAATGCTGTTCAAACAGGAATTGGATGAAGCTCGGAAGGGGTTGGAATCGTGTGGTGAGGGCGTGCCTCAGTATATCAACTATGCCGAACGTAAGTCAATTATTCCCCTTTTTCCCTTGCCAAACACTTCTCAACTACACAATAAAGAAAAGAGACAAGGAGGCATCGAGCTGACACTCTTGTAGCTGGCGATGTTGTGGTCCCCAGTATCTATGGAGTCAACGGTGAACGGTTGCAGAAGCTCAAAGCGAAATACGATCCGAGTGGATTATTCGGCAAGATGAACCCAATCATCCCAGCAAAATAGACATGAGTGAAGTTGAGAGAAGCCGTGAAATGGTTGATCTTTTTCAATTATAGTTATAACTTGGATGATAATGACTGTCAACAGGACTACATTTGGATGAACTGAGAAGGAAAAGTGGGCAAATATTGAATTGCAAAGCAAATGCTACGATTGAACCATAGTACGTAGGTATTCGGCAGAGATACTCCGTAGTCAATATGTTTCCAGGCTGAATCCATGTGAAATCAGTTGCCTGTGTCTCTCATCAACAGTTTGCTTCCCAGGATACTTATCGGGCTGAAGTTTTCATCATCTGTACAATTCATCAAATATTGAATCGGCTAGCTGAAAGACTCGCGAAAATGGAAATTTGATATCATACAGAAGAAGCAAGTAAAAAAAAAAAGTGTCACAATCATGCCATAGCGTTCAAACAACAACAGCATGCCACCGTAACCCGCCATAAAAATAGTCACCCCCCCGGAATCCAACCCTAGACAGATTGTCTCTTTTTGATGATAACATTCGGTCCATGTTTCTGACTTGTAAAGTGATCGACCATGTGCAGATGCCCATTCGCATCTTCACCGGTGCGATCCGCAAACTCCACGTCAAACAGGAACATCATGCGCGCCAGCGTCAGGCGCATCTCCATCAGCGCCATGCCCTTTCCAATGCACCCTCGGGGACCAATGCTAAAGGCGCAGAACGCCTTGCGTGCAGCATCCACGTCGTCCTTTGACGAGGTCCAGATCTTGTTGTCGGTCTCGCACATGGCGCCTTCGATCCAGCGTTCGGGCACAAAGCTGTTGGGCTCGCGGTAGTATTGCTCGTTGCGGTGGATGGTGTAGCATGGGGTTCCAATGTCAACGCCGCCTGGCAGGTGAAGCCCATCGACGTCAATGCCTCCGGGCAGAACTTCACGGGGCATGGCGCCGGGTACGGCGGGGGCGAGACGCATTGCCTCGTCGATACAGGCTCTCAGGTAAACCAATTCGTTTAGCTTGGGTCCGGTCACGATCTCCTCGACGTCGGTGAAATTGTCTCGAACTTCCTTTTGCAATTTTGCCATTGCAGTCGGTTTGCGGACAAGATAGAAGATAGTTGCTGCAAGACTGGTCGAGGTGGTGTCGCTACCGGCGATCATGAGGACGTTGCTTTCTCCCCAGAGCTCGGGGGTCGAGAGTCCACGGCCAGTTTCGGGGTCTTTGGCGTTCAAAAGATAGTAGAAGAAGTCCTTCTTGGCTTCATGACCGGCTTGGGTACGTTCCTTTGCACGCTGGTTCGCCTCAACGCGAGACTTTTGGATGAAATTCCATCGATCGTTGGTCAAACTGCGGATGAAAACCTGATCCAAATGCCAGCGATCCAAAGGCATCCACAACCCACACTAAAAACGCTGGATTAGCTCGCGGAAAGTGGTACAAGAGTAAAACAAGCGAAGAGTACTTACCACATAGTGGCGATAAGCAGCTCGGTCGACGAGCCCGATAACCTGGCGTTTTCCGCGCTCAATCAACATGCCGAAGCTCTTTCCGAAGCACAGCTCGCCCATCACATCGTAGGTCAAATATCCAAACCAGTCGGCCATATTGCGGACAACCAAGCCTCTCTCTGTCTTTGCAGCGCCTGAATCAAGGGAAGGCTCATCACCAGCCATGATGGCACAGAACTGGCGGATGTTGACGAGCATGACATCTTCCATGCCCTTGAGGGCCTGATCAGAGAAAGCCTGGCTCAGAACCCGTCGTTTTCTGCCGTGGACATGCTTGTCGATCACGTTGTGCGTGTTGTACACGCCCTTGATGGCTGGGAATGCGTTGTAGAAGTCTCCCTTCTTCACCTTTTTGCCATGGCCGTAGATGTCATGCAGGCCCCGAGCACTGTTGATGGAGAGGAAATTTGGTGCTACTCGAACGTGAGGGCCATACTTTTGGTGCAACGCATAGAGCCACAAATGCCTGTCGCCTTTCAAACCGTGATAGAGCTGCACCCACGGGGTGACCGTTGCAAGGAATGGGCCGGGGTATTTCCGGAGCGGATGGAAGAGTCTGTTGTACACAACATATCCGAAGCACTGGATTCCACATCAGCATGCTGGTCAGTTAAATCCTCTGGGAATTGGTTCTTGCGTCGACGAGTATAGGGACAATGCTGCAGGAACGTACCAAGAGGGTGGTTACGGCAAGGAAACCGACGCCCACACTCGCTAACGAGAGGTGAGCAACAAGCGGCTGCACGATCATAGCTGTTGATTTTCCTCCTTTTTTATTCTGATATTATTTTCCGTCTTATCTGTTGCTGTCTCTCATCTCAACTCGTCCAGCGCTGATGACGTCAGATGCACACAGAGAGCCGACGAGGTATCAGGAGCAAGACAGCCAGCAACGGAATAGCCTGAGAGGAGTGCTCTGCACAGTGCCAGCAAGCCAGTGCTAGAAAAACGAGAAAGAAGAAAAAGGTGATGCTAATGCAGCGTTTTTGCAGCAGATTCCACGGGCCCTTTTTATCTGTGGCCGAGCAGGCCGGCTAGTTGCGGCAACCCGACAGCAAGCAGAAATACTAATCGACGGCGCTGGAGTGGCTGCAGCCAGCGTTCCCGCACTTTTGACTCTCTGCTGCCTCCATCCGCCGGGGCCGCTGGAGCTCGCCGTCGCCGCAATTCTCGCCTGGCGCTTCGGGTATTTTTAGCTGCTGCCAGGCGACCGGGCGGCATCATGTGTCATTTTACACAGCAGCCAGCTATATCCCCGCCCGTAGCGCCGCAACCCCGGCTCTTATGTAAGCGTGCCGACACCAGCCGGCCCACGTGACCGCCTCGACATCGCGATAAAAACAGCAAAAAGAGCGGAATTGCTGGTCGATATCAGCTCGAGTTAACGCGCATGGAACGGATGGGTTTGCTCGCTTGATTGGTGTCTGCGGGTTGGCCGGAAGACCGGGCCAAGTCTCGTCGAGAGACCCCGGTTGCCATGGTGCACGTCAGACCGGTGTGCTGGGGAGCAAAGCCGCAGGGGCACCACCCACACACTCCCTCGTGCTCGTATCGCCGTGGTCCAAACCGCGAGACTCGGAGCTTCGATGCTGCTCTCCTCTCTTTCGCCCTTGCTGGGTGATGCAGCTCGCCCGAGGGATGCATTATTGATAAGAACCTTCGCTTCCCTCGTTGGTTTCCAACTCCAGGTCGCAGGTTCAATGCATGCCTTGTGGAGGGCACGCAAACATGGCGATTTCATTTGCTGATTGGGACTCAGACCCGGGTTCCTCCTCTTTCAGCTGCTGTCATTGTCGTTCCCTGCATCTGATGCGCGGGCAGCTGCTGGCTCTGTGGCTCCTGTGACCTTGCCTCTTGATGTTTGGAATTTCGGGTGATGTGGGATAGCTGTGATTAGCTCTCTGCCCTGCGACACCTTCAGTCGGCTCGAGCTTGAATCTCCTCCTCGGTTCAATGTCGCCAACTTTGCATTCATGTGCAGGGTTTATCCGGTGAGAACAGACGTACCCAAAGACTTTTCGTGAAGAGGCGGGAGAAACCTCATAGCGTTGGACCCATCCACCACCACAGTTGAGGTTGGCAAACTGCAACTAGCTTGTCATGGTTTTCTGATATCTGCCGTTGTCCTGGCTGCTTTATCGCGCCAGCCTGCTAATATCAGGGACGTTAACAGCATACAGATTGGAGAGTCGGCCGTATCGTTGATCATCCGTCCGGCTGCCTCTGTCCTCACCGAATACACATTCGAAATTCGTCAACGATCTAGAACCCATTCCCTCGAGTTCTCGTTTTGAATAATTAGTGGTGGCACAGATTTGATCGCTCACCTGTGTTACCCGTCCGTCGGTTTCTGCATGGCCGCAGCATCCAGGGCAAAATCCATACACACGTTGAGCAATTTTGCCCCGAGTGATGCTGCGTGAGACAGTCTCGATGGCAGCTCACCCACACACAACATGCAAAACCTGAATGGTGGAATATTTCCTCCCATTGATTAACTTTTTTTGAATTTTCTGTAACAGAGGCGCTCATGGTCCAAGATATTCATCTTGTGATAGCCTTCATGGCTCAAAATCATCTTTGTTATCTCAATCGCTACTTATATAGCCATTTGGATGGTCCAGCCAGCCACATCTTTTTGCTGGCAGCTTCTGAAGCCAGCGATCGCCAAAATGATTTGCAACTGGCGGTTGCTGTCGATCTGCATGCACAAAAGCCCCAGGAAGATCAAGTCCAATTTTAAATTGATGAACTTACGATTCATTGGGACATATTGGGCAATAGAGATATGACGGGAGAAATTCGCATAGATACTCTACATAGCAATCGCATCAGAGGCATGAAGGTGACCTTCCTCACAGTTTTCCAACTCTTTCAAAGCTGAATAAATTTTTTCCTTTTTGGTTCGGATCGGCCCTAACCCAACCAGTCTTCCCAATCACTTCTTCCGATATGCTGCAAAGGCGATTCAAGCTATCGTCATCCGCATGATTGGCGATAAATCGATGGTTATTGCTCTTCAGTCGGCCCACTACATATCCCTGGTAGGGAGTGCCGTCTCTGTTGAATTCAACAGTGTAGGTCTCGACCACAGCTTTGCCTTCCGGGTTGCTTTCGATGACCGGGACCTCCTCGTCCGTCAAAACATCAGGAAGCGGGTTTTTGCTCGGGTACGAGAGTCCGTCTTTTCGAGGTTGGGAAGAAAGCACAACAACATGCTGGTATGTGAGTACTCCGCCATTGGCTAAGACCAGTCCGTTGCAACGGCGTCCGGTGCTCTCTCTCAGCCGACGAACCATAGCTGTGATTGCCTATATGCAGCATTAGGGAAAAGCCCACAGGGCGCAATGTCCCAAACCCCGATTCTCTACGACTTACATGCATGGAATAATTGTTGCCAGCTCCTCCAAATGACGTTAGACCTCCTAGGAGTGTGATCGGTTTTTGCGCGTCAATGATCGGCAAGCCTAGATGCTGGCAAGCGAGCTTGGGGACGATAGGAAAACAGCTGTTGAAACAGTGAATAAAGGAGTTTGTAGAGGGTATGAGGAGTTGCGGCACCGACGAGTAAAAGTCATAAAGATCAATATCTCCTTTGTCCAACCCAGATAAATCCAACGCGGAATCTAGCGATCTAGAAATAGAAGGGCAGGAATAGAAATTTGGCCGTTCCCAAACTATATTGTATAGATTTATTAAACGCATAGTTCAAGGAAATGGGCTGCTATAGCAGGATCATTGGGAATTGCATCATACTTACAGTTATTGCTATCAGCGGTTCCGGCTCCGCCCAAAGGATAGACCCATCTGCTTTCAGGGATACCAAGTTTGCTTGCAAATTCAGTGCTGGTAAGCAGACACGCTGCAGCGAGATTGACCGTATTAAATGCATTCATCAAGAGGGGGTCTAACCCGCTGGTCAGCTTTAGTTCGACGATGCATAGAGGATACCATACATGGGAAGCAGATAAGCCGGTTGCGTTTTGTTACGGTTCCTATTGATTGAGGGGTTTCAGCGGGTTTTCCGTGACTCCAGGCAACGGGATTTCCTTCAGCTATTCTGGCAAAACTGCCATACAATTGAGCCGATTCCGAATTGTTTTCTTCCAGGGACTGGCGACGATGTGCTCTGAATCCATTTTCGTACAGTGGGTAAACATGAACAGGTAGTCCGATGGAGTGCATCGCACCCAGGTCTAACAAAGCGTAAGATTCTGTACTGGAGTCGATAGATTAGGTGAATGCGCTGATGAACTGACTTTCTTTCAATTTCACGTTCTTCACAGAGAAGACCCCAGTGACGGCCTCATCTGGCTCTGTCCAGCCAGGCGGCGGAATTTTTTTTGCTCGTGCAAAGGCTTCGACTTGAAACACGACAGAGATTCAGTAACCCCAGAAGGATTGTATTCAAGCATGATAGTTACATACGAGAAGCAAGCGCTTCACCACCTGTCACCACCGCAACCTTGCTCCGCCCCAAAGAGACACGGCGAGCGGCCTCATCAAATAGTTTCCCAGGTGAATTCCCGCCATTTTCGCTATAAAATGTATGTTTGGGTTGTACCCCCAACTTCCGAGCGATTAGACCTGGAAGATCTGGATATGGCCAAGTCCAGGTTTTGACAACGTCCACACTGTCGATGCTTGATTGGAGTTCCTGGGCCGCGCTGTGTGAGATACCGGAATCCTGTATCGCCCTCTCAATCGCCTGCAGAATGAGGCCCAATGGCTCATGTGCATCCTCGATGCTCTTGGAGCCATTTTTGATGTCGCCGACACCAATCACCACAGGAATTCTTCCATGAGTTCCCATCATGCAAGGCTTGAGACAAGCGGATAAAGAGCTCAAAGTACGAAAACAAATGCGCCAAAGCTAGAAAGTGATTGCTGAAAAGCCATCGGTCTGGCTCACGACCAGCAACGCCCATTTTAAACAAGCAAATACCAATGATAACTAGCATACGGGTATAAACTGGCCGGAGTGGCTACCGAGGTTTGGCTCTGTTGAGGAGCCAGCCAGAGCGCCGAGGAAGGGCCTTCCTTTCCCCTAGTAGTTATCAACTACGACAGGCCATGGCGCCGTTTTCGAGGATCGTGGAGAAGATACCCACATAAGTAGTGGGTTGGAAGGAAATCGGAGGGAGCAATTGGCCCCTAGCCTTCATAACGTCCATATATCCGCGCCTCTCGGCAAACTAACTAGCTTGTCGAAATGGTGTGGGGTTGAAGAGTCTATTCGCTTGGATCTTGTGAAAATCGCGGTGAGCCATGATATTGATCAGGGTCGGGGGAGATATGCATTGTTCTTGCGGCACAGAGCTCCCTTACATCATACCCAAATGAATGTAGGGCTCTTATCATCAAGTAAAAGGAAAGCAGCGTAAAGGGGTTCGGCGGAGAGTGTCGGCTCAAATCTGCTGAATAGCCTCGGCTTAACGAACTAGCTGTAGTTTAGTTAGCAGGTTATCTTCAGGCCATGACCAGTAGTTATGTTAGCAAGCAAGAGCCCAGGACACAAACAGCGCAAGGATGGTATCAGGGACTTGAATCTTGATAGTGGCTTCATGTTCGACAGCGACTGGTGATGATTGAAGATGGAGGTTGTGGTTGTTTAGGCCGGGAAAGGCATAGTGCGGCTTGCGGTTCTTGGAACATCCGGCGAGGAACTAACTTCATCACGCATCGCGCATCAAAGCATTAGAGACAACGAGTGTGATATTCCCATCATCGAGCGAGCGGGATTCCAGCCCGCACTCGGTTTACTCACTGCTTGACAATGCAGAGTCTGCCTGTCGACGAAGACTAAGCCGTGCCATCACTCCCAAGCAGCACGTATTCCCACGTTGGCGCTGGCATCATGTGGCTTTTCCTCTGGCGCCGGAAGCAAGTCTTCCTCCTTACAGTCTGCCTGGGTCTCTCGCTTTATGCGATATTTCTGTGGTCTCCCTCTTTGGCTACCAGATACTGGCATTGGCCGTGGCTCAGGGAACAGCACCTCGATTTCCTGCCTTCCTGGCTCCATCTACTACTGTCGTATCTCTTTGCGAGCGTTGCATCGTCGGTAGAGATCTCTCAGGGCACTGTCGTCGGCACGGTCTTGATCGACAGCACATTGCCTCGCCCAATTGAAGCATTCCTCGGAATTCCGTATGCGCAACCTCCAACTGGAGAAAGGAGATTCAAGCGCCCCCAACCTGTGAAACCATCCAGTGACATTATCCACGCCTCTAAATATGGCAAAAGGTACTATTCCTACGCTGTTTGCCTGGACGTTGGCACCCTTATCGGCGCGTCTCGCGATCGCTCGGCTTACTCTCACTCCCTAGATGTCCCTCCGGGCCGCTGACATGGCCTTCGAATGATTGGGGCGAGGATTGTTTGAATCTAAACGTGTTCAGGCTGAAGGATGGCCCTAAAAATAGGAAATTACCAGTTGCCATCTATGTCCATGGCGGAGCTTTTAATAGCGGCTCCGGTATGTGGCCCGTATCATGTCCCACTTCACTTAGCTCAGATATTCTTCAAACTAGGCAAATTCCACAGTTCAGCAAACATGCTATCATGGTCTGAAGAGCCTTTCATTATTGTAAATTTTAATTACAGGTGTGTCGTCTGGCCATTCAGACCATCAACTTTACAAATATTAATCGCTTTATAGACTTGGGGCTTTGGGGTTTCTCCCATCGACTGTTACCGCAAAGGAAAAGATACTAAATCTAGGACTCCATGACCAGATCCTCCTCTTCAAATGGGTTCAGGAAAACATTGGAGCTTTTGGCGGAGACCCCAACCAAGTAACCCTAATTGGATTGTCGGCTGGTGCTCATTCAGTACGATTACCTTCCTCTCACCCTACGGGGCTTTGAATCCGCTTCTGACCCATGTAGATCGGGCATCATGTCATGCATAATAGCGGTCAACAACTTTTCAGCCGAGCAGTCCTCGAGTCTGGCGCAACAACCTCCCGGGCCGTATACCCACCCGATAATCCTTTGCATGAAAAGCAATTCCGAGAATTCCTTGCAGAGGCTAGATGCTCCAACCTCCCTGAAAATGAAATAATAACTTGCCTGCAAAGCAAACCTATGTATGATATTGCACGTGCTTCAGAGAGCATTTTCAACCACTATAATCCTTCCGATAGATGGGCTTTCCAGCCCGTTATCGACGGGGAAATAATAAAAGACGCGCCCATTAAGAACTGGAAGTCTGGGAAATGGAACAAAGTTCCCATCCTGACTGGCTTCAACACCCACGAGGGCGCCCCATTCGTACCTTCTGACATGGAAAAATCAGAAGAATTCACTGACTTCTTCCGTGCCCTTATCCCCCCTCTACCCGCTTCAGACACCAAAATCCTCAACCATCTCTACCCGGATCCCCTCAAGCATCCAGAGTCCCCCTATGTCGACGGGCGCGATATCGACGTTGGTGCACAATACAAACGAGCCACAGCTGCATACGGACAATTCGCGTACATCTGCCCCGTCAGACAAACGGCGCAACTGGCGTCTGAAGCCCAAGACGCCCCTGTTTACTTGTACCATTGGGCACTCAACAAGACCGTCAAGGGGGGCGCAAGCCATGGAGACCAATCTGAATACGAAGTTTACAGTCCGTATGTCCGCAGACTCTCCGACGCCCAAGAAAAAATTGCGGGATATATCCATGCGTACTTTACATCGTTCATTACAAATGGTGACCCTAATAAGATCCAAGGCAAGTATGCGGACCGACCAAGATGGACTCCTTTCAAGGCGAAAGCCTCGAAGAGTGTGATGGTACTTGGGGAAGGGAACGATGAGCGAGCCGGTGGCGGACATGTTGGTATTGCGGCTCAGATGGCAGATAATAAGTGGAGCGAAAAAGAATGCGAGTTCTGGTCGGATAGAAGCATTCTTACGGAATCCTGACTTTAGATGGACGTTTTGGGGTGTCAGACATGGTTATGCTTTTTAGATCGAATAGTTTTCGGGTAAAATCTCAATGTCGTGTAGCAATGTACCACTTCTTAAGGAATGGAAATTGGGCTATAAGGGGCTTGGATCCGGCCAAATAAGTACGCAAGGTACCATAGACCGTTAGAGACGTTTCCATATGCTATAATTCTAAACCACATAATCATTGCATCGCCTATTGACCTCTTCCACCAGCAATATCCTGGCCCAATCTATACCCACCAACTTTCTCCCATTCGACCTTTTGTCTTGTTATCGGCAACTGTCGGCGTAATCCCTTGAATGCACCCTCCGCGAGTCTACCAAAAGCCTCATTTAGCTCTTGCTGGTGTTCTCGTTCCGCCGCGGCGATCCGCTTGATGATCGTGTCTGCTGACGTGTTTTGCAGGGGAATGGAGATTGGTTTCGTGTTGTTGAGGGACACGTTCCCGTCCTCATAATAATGAACGGCGACGTGGCTCTTGCCTGTGATAGTCGCGGGAGACGAAATGGGGACTTGGTAAACTGCGCGGTAGCGGCCGTTCCAGAAGTTGTTGGGCGAATATTTATTAGCAACCAAGAGTATGGTCACTGAGGAGTCGTCGGTAGGGTAAACACCATAGGAGCAGCTTGGGAAATGTTCCTGGGCATGTGAGGATAGTGATTTCAAAAGAGATTTACTGTGGTGAGGAGTGGTTAACCGGGGATGCAAACGATCATTGGCAGATTGCGCCGCGCGGGTGGACAAACGTACATGAGATCTGAATTTGGCGATTCTAGCGGATGGGATTTTGGGGCAGAAGCGGTCTGTATAATGTCGGCCAACTGTTAGGACACGGGAATACAAGCAACAAATTGGCGCGAGATGAACTTGCCCGAGTGATATGGTCAAACTCGAATGACGTTTGGCTTTCCACATCGTAATATCGACCATCTTCCAACGTATTATACGAGCTCACAATGACCTGCAGATCTCGAGGCGGTTAGGTCCTCAGCTTGTCCGTATATGGTGCGTTCAACCAGAGCGCGCCGGGATTTCGTACCTCTTGGCTGCCGCCCGCCAACTTGGTCGTCGTCAATTGTGTTTCGTTGTACGTCCGGAACGCAGGCTCAAGCGAAGCAATAATGCCAGGGTCATCAGAGGTAAGTGCTTTTATATCTGTTGCGCTCCCATGACAGCCGAGTTAGACGTGAGCTCTCCTTCAAAAGACCCCGTTGGGCGTCCATGATCGACGGAGAGCAAAGATCGAGAATAGCGGGTATTACCTGCAACGACATCATTGAGCTACGCAGAGTCAGCATGTGCAAGGAGCAAGCATCGGAATCAGGGTCGTTGGAGAGGCTGTCCGGACGCACCTCTCCGGGAGGGGCACCCTCGACGAATGACGAGGCAATCTCAACATTTGAAGGCATGCCTCGTGGTTAATAGGGGAGCGATAGAAGAAGGCTGATGGATAGGCTATGCGCGGAGTATCAATAGAGCAATGAAGCCGCACAGTTCTCAGAACGATGGCTGGTGATGTTGTTGCGGACTGGCATGGTTGCTTCTCAGTCCCGTTTACTTCTGATTGATGCCCACGAAAGTACGCGCCAAGAGAGGCCCCAAACCACCAACATCCAACTCGGCTGCAGTGCCGTCTGACTATTATTATATACTCGCCTACAATCTCAACTGATTATCCTGTTCCCAAGGCGAAATCACAAAACCATCTCATGCATTTTAACACCCTCATGCCTTTGCAAATGCTCGCTGACAATTGCCTGCTTACCTTTGGGCTGGTCGGCTAGGGAGAACCGAACGATTTCTTAGAAAACGGCCTTCCACAATCTCGATATCATTGAAACCAATGATATCTGCAAACTCAGTACCTTCCAGCTCCTCTCTGGAACCCGTATTTGGCTTACTGGGACGACGGACACATCTTATCCCATACTTACATCCTTTCCATCAGAGCTTTGATACCCGCCCAGGCCTCCTCGCCGCTGGGCCGGATTTGCTGAGGTGGAATAATAAACCCATACCACCCTGTATCGCGCAGCTCAGCCGCGAAGGCCAGTTCGAATTTGCCAACATCAACAGCCCAGTCAACACTGTCTCCACTGATCTGATAGAGGGTGTTGCATGTCGGTCCAACTTTGAACGCAGTTCCGTGAACTGCTCCTAGTGCTTGCGCAAAAACATTTGCGAGCTCCATGTGCTTCTCATGGTTTGATGCTCGTTTGTCGCAGCTATGGCCATAGGCTAGAAGGGAGGAATTTTAGCCAGCCCAAGAGCTTCAAACTACAACAAAAAATACTTACGGGTCAAGAACAGCTGGGAGTATGAGTGCCAGTCGACATACATTTTGCCTCCTTGAGATCGAGCAATGTCCTGCATCACGCGGATATGTGCCTGGACCTCCGGTGCGTCTCCCGGGCCCAATCCTGTGCAAAAACGGTCAGCTTTACCTTTTCAGTCTCAAAGGTGGCAACATCTGCAGTGTCAGCGAGGCAAGGGAAGGTACCTCGAAATGTTGCGGCACACAGGCGCGCAGAAGAGCCCCTTTCGCCCCATTGATGGGGATAGTTGCGGTTGAGATCAGTTCCAACGCAAAGAAGTTTACTCGGCTGACGACTCTTCCGCCATAGTCGCCGCACTCGCTGCGAAAATACAAAGCCTAATTAGCCTGCGTTAGTGGCTATTTACACATAGGCGGGATGCTGTGCGGGATTGCTGAATGACTTACCATCTGGATTTGCGATTGGGAAAATGAAGAAGTCATGTTTGTCGAGAATGCCTTTTACCGCCGGGTCGTTTTGCTGCGAGAGCAAACTCCATGTCAGGTATTCGACGACCTGGAGGATATCTGTGAATAACTAATCCAAAAAGCCCTGGTCGACCTGTGATATGCTGAACAGATCGTCAAGAAGGGTTAAAGGGAGTGTTACCATCGTGGTAATCCACTCTCGCGCGTGGACAGTTCCATGCCAAACCACCCCGGGTTTGCCCTTGCCGCGGCTTCCCCAGATATGAATGCCTTGGATTGGGCGCCCCTCATACGTATTACCTGCGATAATCAATTCCGAATTCGACAGGTATTGGGTTTGCAGATCCTTCAGGAACTGTTGGTGTTCCTCGTAGCTATGATAGGTGTCGAACCAGGTACTGTTAGGATTTCCCGCTAGAGACGATCGTCATTAGCCGGCATCTTCTCCGCCCATCAGTCCAGCCTGGAGTCCACCGTACCTTCAAACGTACTCGCAACAGCAGATTCGGCTTCGATGGACGCACCAAGGTCCTCATGCATCACTTCAATCGTCAAGCCGGCGGTAGCCTTCTCGAAGGAAGAGATCTGTTCTAGTGGAACCACAACGTCTGCGGCGAATCCCACCTTTTTCGGGAACTTCCATGTGTCAAGATGCAACTCATTGATGAGATCAACCACTCTGGCGTGATTCTCCTCCGTCGTCGGGATGCGGAAGACCTTGTAGCCATTGTACTCCGATCCCAGTGAAGCGGCAGTTGCGCCGAATGCCGATGTCAAAAACACCGAAACAACCAGGAGCAGCTTCATGCCGCAGACAGTGGATTAAAGGAGGAATGCAAATATGCCTGTACTCACGTAACTATGCAACAGCAGCTACTATTTCGCTGCTGGAGCCCCCAACTTTGCCATAATGTACCTGCCGAAATTCCCCATAAAAGGGGTTCAACAAGCCCGTAGATTGTCTGCTTGCTCTTGCTCCCTACTTCGTTCAACGTCGTGGAAAGTGCCATTTGCTCACGAGCCATCTCGACTTTGGAGGCCGACCAAGGCCCTGTTAATATTGTGTCGTGCCGCGCGGCTACAATATGTCGCCGATACAAATACCCGGTCTTGTTGCTGCAGGGACAAGCATCTTGCATCCTACTAGCGATCGTTGCGTCATACGAAACAAACACCCTTGCGAGGGAGCCGCCTGCTTCGAGTTTTATAGTAATGAACAAATGGCCCGCAGACCATATATAGCATCTAGCTGACAGTTCACGCTGATGATCGCCTTCGAAGCACTGCCCGTGCCCCCGCCACGCAAAGAACTGTTAGCGAGGGTTCCAAGCGCAGATCGGGAGTTGCTTCGAGAACCGTTCGCGGGTCTCCCTGTTCCACTTTGATCGCTGTTGTTGGGTGGGAAACTCGACCTCGCTCCCCCTGCAATGTAAACACCCCGCTTCGACTGGTTTCGACAACTATAGTCAGCATACTCTCATCGACTTCGATGGGCCATCCTTGGTCGCCCCTTGAAACAATTCAGACCGCGAAACCTCTACGCGGGGGACTGCAAGCCTCCACGTGTGAACAGGTATGTCAACCCCAGGCTCGACTCTCTGTTGCCAGGCCCTGTGCCTTGGCATCTTCAGGCCGCGACTATCAAGCACCCACATTCAGCGGACTGTGTCAAAAGACAACCCTCTCCGCATCGATGATCGTAGCTTGAAAGGCAGTGGTTATCGCCAGAGGCAGCGGGCCATGGTTACATCGAGACTCTGTTTTGGCTTTTCGGCCTTTCCCGGACTCACCACCTCCGCCAATCTTCAGGTATGCTCGCCCACGGGAGCGAGGTTAAACAACGCACAGTGTAACGGCGACGAGGTGTTTGATTAGTGGTAGCCAACCACACCTGAGTAAACAAGATTTTGAATTGGAGGGGGGAATACCGATATGGCACACTTCAGTGTCTGGGTATGGCGACGTCTCCATACGGCTGTCTGCTGTCTGATGTCGCACTGAGCTAAGAAAGAGGGGTTTACGCGGCGCGGCTCGACAAGCTCTGAGCGAAACAAGCCTTATCAGATTAAACCCTTTTGGAAGTCTAGACGATATGCTAGAACTTCTCTTAGCACCGTGGAGAGCTGCTTCGACAGAGCGTTGTTTGCAACTGTAACTGGTCGCTTGAAACATCGTACGTTTAGAAGCAGAAACACCAGACATCGTTCGAAAACCGTCGTGACTACAGGGCCGGGTGATAGTGATACACCTAATGTCCCCGAAACCGAAAAGAGCCCCCCTTACCTCCCAGTTGCAGATAGAATGCCCTTAGATTCTGGAATAATTCCGTACCGGATAAGGTTTAGCATCCCTGCTCGGATGATCGACAGGCCACACACAAATTACGATGTTTTGAGGAGAGGCACCAGATTCCTCCGCCCTGACCCCGGGGCCGTGTCTGGTCATTGGGTGTTTCGAAAAATGGGGCTCATTTCCACAGTTTGAACCTATCATCGTCAGCACCCTCCCATTTTCGATCTACAGGATGGGCAAGGCAAGAAACTATCCACATGATGCTGAAGATCAGTGCGCTCAACGCTACCTTGGAGACTTTAACCATGAGTCCCCAAGTCCAGAGTGCTAGTGTGCCTTTGAGCCTGGGGAACATGGGAAACTACCAGTCAAGATTGAATATTCAACGTTCTTGCGTCGAATCGTCGAATCTTAATTTCCGGGCGCCCTCCTAATCGCTCGAGATCTTTGGCCGTTGATATTCAAAATTCCTCTGAGAGATGGACCCGAAACGAGCCGTGGCCCTAGCCCATGACTGAAAGAAGGATTCGAAGTATGATCTTCAGCTGTGTTGTTTGGACCTTTCGATGACCTCCCTTTCTCAAGGCCACCATGTGATGTGTTGATGCCCTCTGACCAGGATATTCCATCATACAAGGCTGGTATGGATGGTTAACCATCAAGGGGAATGTTTGATGGATCGGCCATTTAATAGCCAGGACCCCATAGGTGTGGAGTCACTAGGGTAGCCTGGGATTTTCTCCGCGTGGACGGGGGTATTTGCAACTTCCCACTTCTCAAGTCGCCCGGCGCAAAGGGCGATAATACCAGCTGGCCCTGGAGGTCGGGTTGGCACAACACCCAATCGGGATGGAATTTCATACCCTGCCCTGAGGGGGTCATCTGTCAACGGAGTACTGTCGCATGTGAAGGCCCGCCAAGGTGTTCAGAGTCGAAAAGATCAATATAAAATATCTCTCCCCTCCCCGCTGAGGTGTAGGACCAAAGCAATCCAGACTTAAGCAGCAACACGTTCTTAACCCGGGCTCTTCACAATGGTTCTCCTCAGCACACTTCTTCCACTCGCCCTGGCGATTTTCTCCGTCGATGCGGCAAAGATCCTGTCCGCGGCCCCCGGCGTAAAGACCGTCCCCAATGGATACATCGTGGTGATGAAGGATGGCGTCTCCAGCCAGGACTTCGATTCTCACCGTAACTGGGTGACCCAGCTCCACCATGAACGTCTCGCCCGCCGTGGTTCTACCAACGTTGGCGGAATGCGTCACACCTACAAGACTACCCTCAAAGGCTACTCTGGCACCTTCGACGAGGAGACAATCCAAGAGATTGCGAACCGCGATGACGTGAGGAGCAGCCCATATGGTCCTTCATCTACCAAAGAAATTCGATAGCTGACTTCTAGGGGAATATAGGTTGCATTTATCGAGCGTGACCAGATCATGACGATCAACGAAATCGAAACCCAGCCCAATGTGCCATCCTGGGGTCTTGCCCGTGTTGGTTCTATGCGCCCTGGCGGCACCGAATACCACTATGACTCTACCGCTGGGGAGGGTGTCACTGCCTATGTTATCGACACTGGTATTGATATCGACCACCAGGACTTCGGTGGACGTGCTAAATGGGGTGTCAACACCGTTGACAACATGGACGAGGATTGCAATGGCCACGGCACTCACGTCTCTGGCACCACTGCTGGAACCACCTTCGGTGTTGCCAAGAAGGCGAACCTGATTGCTGTCAAGGTTCTTGACTGCAACGGAAGCGGAAGCAACTCCGGTGTCATCATGGGAATGGAATGGGCTACCGAACACGCCCAACAAACCGGCGCTGACAAATCTGTCATGAACATGAGTTTGGGCGGTGGTTTCTCCCAGGCTACCAACCAAGCTGCTGCCGCAATTGTCCAAGCTGGCGTCTTCCTTGCCGTTGCTGCCGGTAACGACAACGTGAGTTGATAGATCCCGCAATCAATGTGACCAGTCCTCAGCTAACAATCTCCAAGCGAGATGCTCGCAGCTTCTCCCCGGCCTCTGAGCCATCAGTTTGCACTGTCGCTGCCTCTACGAGACAAGACGGCAAGGCTTCCTTCTCCAACTTTGGGCAAGTCGGTAAGTTGTTCGCTCCATCATCGATTCTGGAGAAATAGAAGTAGCCTAACAGCCCTCATACAGTTGATGTCTATGGTCCTGGTGCCGAGATCATCTCTGCCAGGGTTGGCGGTGGCTCTATGACCTTGTCCGGAACTTCCATGGCCTCTCCCCACGTCGCTGGTCTTGGTGCTTATCTCATCGGCCTTGGCCGTGGCTCTGGTGGCTCGCTCTGCAATACCATCAAGGAGATGGCTCAGCCAGTTATCCGCAGCCCTGGCAGCAACACCACCAACCGCCTCATCTACAACGGCAGCGGACAATAAGTGCTTGATCCCTGAGATGCTCCGGCCACGCGAAGATCGTCTCTTCCAGGGCTGGCCAAATCAACTATCAGGAACGAGTATAGTTTGCTTGCATGAGTCTGGAACAGGATGGGTTGAACCCTGAGAAATTCCTTCTACCGCATTGAGTCGGCAGATTCTCTTATTTTCTTGTCCATAGTAAGAGAAGTTTTTCCAGCTGTATATATTGATTGATGAATCCAATTGTCTTTGTAAGACAATTTGACGGGCAAGGCACGCTCTGTTTGACCTCCAGTATTATCGTAGAATGCTGTCCGTTGAAACAATCTGGAGTTGAAGTCGAAACCTGTGGTTGAAACAAGCTAATCTACTAGGGCCTTGGCATCACTTCCCTGTTGCTTGGCATTCGCTCGCCTTGAAGAAATACGGTCATCACAAACCTCAAGGCATCAAACTCCACTATTATTGTATATAAACCTCAATGTCTTTTACATTGTTCCCAATTCGAAATTCCCGTGCAGGTATCACGCAAAAGCTCAGGCGCCAACGCTAAAGCTCTGTCATACAAAATCTCGATTGATGAAAATAATACATATGACACCATAACAGCCCAAACGCCTCTCCCCATAGCCACAAAATGACGAAACGAAGAAGGGCGATTGCAATCCCCGCTAATCAATACTCATGTTCATGAGGCCTTCATTTGTTTCGGTCATCCCCTGCAAACCGACTCGCTTGATGGGCTGCGAGTGTCCAGTACTTGTACTTTGCGCGGAGTTCTGGCAAAGTACGGCTTTGGACAACTGATTGGAGTGGGTATTTTCGGGAAACGAAAATGCCTGTGATTGACTTGGGCTGCTTTGGGTGCTAGTCCCAGGGGATACTGCGCGGCGCTTGAATGAGGCGAGGTCAAGGTCGAGATCATCAACGCGCCGTCGTTTGCTAAGTCTTTGTGAAAGGTCTGTGGCCGCTTGAGATAGGACGGCTTGAGGCCCTAACGGGCGGGGATGCACGAAGGGAGAGCCAGGCTGGGGAAGAGATGTCGGTTTACCAGGCGAAGTTTGCATTGCAGTATCGCCAAACGGCTTGCCAAAGGGAGGCGGCGGCGTCTGGTGGCGACGGTCAAAGGAGTTCCAGAACTGAACCCCTCCTGAATTTTCAGATGCTTGTTGGCTAAAATCGGTACAAGCTGCTTTTCCTGCCGCGGATGTATGCGTTGCCCCGTCTTCGGTTTGGGAAACTAAGGGCAATGCCGATGTAATTAACGAAGGCGAAAGAGGCGGCAAAAGGGAGTCGCTTTCCCGAACTTGCCGAATCACTTCGGCCTCTTTTTTTGCTTCGCTCTCGATAGGAGCACCTTCCTCCATCAAAGCTGCCTTGATTCGAGAGAAAGTTTTGGTTTTTGGCTATTTCATACCAGTTAGGAACCGAAACCCTCAATTTAGTACGACAAGCTTACCAAAAGATTCCCGCGCCTCGTTACTGCTCGACGTATTACTCCTCGACGCGAGAACTCTGGATTGGAGCCACCGGCTATGGATCCGCTAGAGGAGCTGTTTATACCCTGTTTCGTTTCAGCGTCATCGCTCATATCAGACAAGTGCAAGTCGCTTGTTCCAAGACTTAAGCTTTCCCGGCGTGATTTGACATCCGCTATGATGGCTTCTTTGGAAAAATATCCTGAAGGAAAGGTTTCAACACTTTTCGGTACGGGTGGTGACCTTGGCCCCGGGCTGGGCCTTGAGCTGGTACCGCTGGTACTCGTTGAGCTATGCCTCGTTTTACCCCGATATCGTGCTCGTTGAAAACTCATGAGGCTTGGCTTCGTAGAAGAGAGAGTTTGCATCCAATCTGTCGCTGGGCTCTGCGCTACATTCGGAGAAGCGACGTTCGATAAAGAATGAAAAGTCTTGGCAGCTTGAGGCGTCGTGATAGTAAACTCTCCCCGTTCCACGGCAGCCAAGGATGCATCATCATCCTCATCACTACAGCTCGAAGAATCTGAGTCCAGCATATTTATGCTGCTGACGGAGCTCGATATCCTATCCCCATGGCCAGACCCTGACCAGATGTGGCTGTGAGAGTTGTTCGGGGAAGCGAATCCAGAGCCATTCCCCGGCCGGCGTTGAGGGATGGTCACACCCCTGCCACCCACGATGGGGGAAGAATCTGGTGATGCTTCGGCCAAAGTAGAATGGTGAAGATTTGTAGAGGCCCTAGAGAAATCCAAGCCTCTTGACCGTCGTGGCAGAACGGAAGAGGGAGACGTGTAGATGTGAGTGGAGTCTAGCTTCGGCGAGTTTGGGGGGCGGCTAAAGGAGCCAGACTGGCTGCTGACGAGTCTTTGGGGTACATGAAGGGAGAGACCAGGTGCTAGTTGACCTGTCCTTTTGGGGGTTGCGGGAGTCCCCGGTGCGAGATTATCGGGCTTGCTGCTAGTAGCTGGTGGTTGCAGAGGCGTCGTGCAGCGGGGGGTAGCAGGGCCCTCCGAAGGTAGAAAGGGCTTGGTTATAGGATTCGATATCAATAAAGCGGGGTTCTCAAGGGAAATGGCGACGGGGGCATCAGCGGACTGGGGTTGCGATTGCTCGAGCTGCGCAGTGAGCTGGCTAGATGGGGGTTCTGTCGGTGCACGCGGGGTCGAATCCATTGTCAAGCGTGAAGCAGTATGCTCGGATACTACAGCGATGAATGCTTCCAAAAGCCCTTTGGCACTGGTCCAGCATGTCACGGAAGGTTGGGTTGGCAGGTCTCATGCGACTAACCTTTGGCTAAACGGCTATTCACCCAGGATTTAGAAAGGTTCCATGATCCGACATAGTTAGATAGACGAGCAACATAAATGGCATCTGGATCGACGGCCAGCAAGACTGAAGTCGGGATTGCATTGCTTTCTTCCTTCCGTCGTCCATCCACCCATGACGCGCCGCCAAGATTATTATGACTAAGCAGGGCTGGTGAAAGCTGTGATTGGCTGGGAGCTTGTCCGTTCAACGACAAAGACAATCAAAGGAGATCATGATGAGATTGCTAACTACCTCGCGTCTACGCTTCCTCGGCTATTTCACGAATAAGCTCTGCTATCTTCTTCATTTCATGATAACCTCGAGGAAAGTCATGACCATGATCGTGAAAAAACTCCTTCACCAAAGACGGCTCGCAGAGCTCCATCAATTCAAGCCCCCAATGTCGGTTGTCCACGGTTGGACATCGGACGTGTAAGGTTGAGATATCGATCAAATTGCCTTGAATCGCAGCTTCGTACCGCGCCGCTCCCATCGTCCCATCCGTCATGAAGGCTCTGCCATCCATGAGCTGCCGAACATGGAAAGCTGCTATGCTCCTCTGGGTTTCTTCAGGATCATAACCGGGGTGCATCCCCGTTCCCTTTCTCACTCTCATATTCGACGGTCGAAAGAGAATCTCCCTTACCTCTCTTTCCAAGGCGGATCCTGTCATGATTCCCTCCTTCGCGTGAACATCTGAAAGCCGAAAGATTTCAAGTGGCGAGGCCGCATTGATGAAAACCGCCCAGCGGAACACTCTTTCATGGGAGAGTTTCCAGGGGTTATTCGTACGGTCCCGGATTAAAAGCTGAGCTATGAGCCCAGCACCGCCGGAGTATCCAATAGCACCGTCAAAGGGGCCTTCCTCTTCAATCAGCCTGAACACTTCATCTTCTGTGCGCAGAATCGATTGAGGTGATAACGGATTAAAGTAGTTATACAATGGAAGTTGGGAGAATGACGTCGTGAAAAGGGACCAATTGCCTGGTGAGTTGTCAACTTTAGAAGATGAGATGAAAGTCTTATGTTCCATCAAGCATACCTTCGGTGTGTGGAAAGGTGCCTTGAATGAATTCGAAGGCAAAATCCGGTAGGTCGGCCCGGAGAGAGGCTAAAGACTCTAGGTTGGTTCGCAAATACAAGCCTTTGTCTGGGTATTCTCACCTGTCTGGAGTTTGAAAATCTAGATATCATGCCGTCAGCCAGGAGCTGGTCAGCTCAGAGTGGGAAGCCCTCACCTCATTGTTCGACCCTCTACCATGGAAACAGAGTACTTTCATTTTGTGTCAATTGAGCATCAGGCCCCATAGAATTGTCACAGATCTATGTCTCTATTATCGCAAGTCAATCTAGCTGATTTTGCATGTTCAATTTGCAGCTATGGCTAAACCCTTCTCTCATCACCATAATTATATCTCTTTTTAATGAGAAAGGAAGCACGCTTATTGACCATGCACTTTTTGTTAGCTTTGCGTCACCGTGGTATTAAGTACTCCACTGGTACGTGTTCAGCCCCCCGCCAGCCCTATTATGTTTGAACTTGTCTAACCAAACAGGCCCAGTGTAACCTACAGCCGGTGATTTTTGAACATTCTTGCTGGTATCAGAGGGTCCCGAGGCTTCTCACCCCAACAAATACGGAGTTCGCCTTGTGAAAATATCGCGTCCCTCAGTGGTGGTGCAATCAGTTTTACGCTCGGGGACATACTCGTTTTTTTCTTGAACAGCAGAGTTTTCTTCCTCACACATCTTTCTCCGTGGAAGTGAGGCTTTCCGCTGTATCTACGGTATCTTGGCTGGTGCATGCCTCCATAGGCGAGTTTGGCAATCTCCTGATCTCCTTTCTTGTCTTGTTGAACCGCTAAAGCCAATAAATAAATTAAACACAGGGGAAAGCACATGAGAAGATGTCTCCAGCGGATGAGAGTATACATCCGTCTCCCGATACTATCATGTCTCCCCATCCTCCTGGGCCATTCCTTTCACAGTTTCCCACGTCAAAGACAGCAGACCCAATCGGGGCTCAAGACGGACGCGAAGAGGACAGGGTAATTGATGCAGAAGAGGGTACACAATATCTCGGTCGGCTCCAATTGACAGTACTGACCCTATCGTTGTGTTTATGCGCCTTCGTGGTCTCCTTAGATGTGGTTATCCTAGGTACGTTTCCACCGCTTGCGCTGCTTCCCACGCTAACCTCAAACAAGCAACCGCTATTCCAGTGATCGCAACCGAGTTCGAGTCCCTAGGCGACGTTGGTTGGTATGGGTCATCGTACCTGTTGACACAAACCGCATTGCAACCAAGTTTCGGAAAGCTTTACAATTATTTTGATACAAAATGGACTTTTATAAGCGGCATGGTTATATTCGAGGTTGGATCGGTTGTATGTGCCGTTTCACAGTCATCCAGGGTGCTAATACTTGGGAGGGCAATAGCGGGGGTTGGCGCTGCTGCCCTCTTTTCCGGAGGATTGAACATCGTTGCGTTGACTGTCCCGTTGAGTAGACGAGCACCATACATTGCCCTAATGTCGAGCATGATGGGTGCATCTAACATTGTCGGGCCTTTGCTAGGTGGAATACTTACAAACCGCCTGGGCTGGCGATGGTGGTATTGCCTCTCCCGCCACCCCGCTTCATATATTCACCGAATACTGATTTCCACTTAGCTTCTGGATCAATCTCCCCTGCGGCGGCGCGGCCATCTTAGTGGTTTTAATCTTTTTGAAAAGATTGGCCAATCCGCCCTCCAGTCTCAGCCTTAAAGCTCGCCTCTCTGAATTAGACCTTTCCGGCGCTGTACTCCTCCTTGCGGGGATTACATCTTTCATTCTGGCAATTGAATGGGCAGGGAAAACCTATCCCTGGTCAGATGCTAGAGTATGGGGCTGTATTACGGTGTCTGGCATCTTATTGACTCTATTCTGCCTCCTTCAATGGAAGCTTGGGGACACGGCCACGATTCCTCCCAGGCTGTTGTTTAAACAAAGAACCATTTTTAGTGCTTCTCTCTTCTCATGTTTTCTGGCAATGTCGTTCTACATGTCAGTAATTCTCTCAACTTTTCCAAAACTACCGGCTGACCAATTCTGTGCCTCTAGCCATGTCTACTATTTACCTATTTATTTCCAAACGGTAAAAGGGTCAAGCCCTGAGAAGTCAGGCCTAGATGTTGTGCCGTATCAAGCCAGCAACACCGGTGCATCCCTAATTGCAGGCCTTTTAGTCGGGCTTATTGGATGGTACGCACCGTTCGTATGGTTGGGATCAGCCGCCTTTGTAATCGGCTCTGGTCTTCTCTACACGATCAATATGGATTCGAATACAGCTACCCTTGTCGGCTATCAAATCATCGCGGGAGCGGGGATGGGCGCGTCAGTGCAAATTCCATATATCGCTGCTCAAGCGGTTTCAAACCAAAGCGATATGTCATCAGCTAGTGAGAGCCCATTCTAGAGAGCTATTGGGTTCTCGTGGCGACTTACTAATATATGTTCCCTACAGATGCGATTATGATATTTTTCCACTCAGTCGGAGGTACTCTTTCCCTTGCTATTGGGGGAAATATTTTCATGAGTAGCCTCAACCGCATCTTACGCATCGAAGCACCTCTTCTCAACTCAGCGGCAATAATCAAAGCAGGACCAACGAATTTGCGCAGTGCTGTGCCGCCAGACCAGCTTGCAAGTGTATTGAAAGCATTCACCGCGTCTCTGAGAATTACTTTTATCCCACCCATTGTCGCTGGTGCACTCGGGTTCCTCTTTTCTCTTTTGCTAGAATGGAGAAGTGTCAGAGGCCTGAATCTACTAACAGGTGCACAATCATAACGGATGCTGACCGCTACAAACATAAGAGCGTTGTACACTCACACACTATACCCGGGGCACATCTTACTAGAACAATAAATATTTGCACATGACCTGCATGTTAGGCAGTAAGATAAACACAGACATTTTACCTAAAGAAAATGCTTGAGACACTAAACCCCCGTGGGACGTACAACTTTTCCAATGAGGTTCGGAATTTGCCGCCCAAGTGCAAAGGCTGAAGCGGCTATTTGCATATACCCCTGCAGCTCTCACCAGGTCTCGCACCAACTCTTCAGATAGTGATACATATCAAACATTCAGTAAGTATATGACATATTTACACGGCAGCTGTTCCTATGCAGAGCTAACCATTTTTGTCAACCACCTTTGCTAGTCAAATAGGTTTACACTACCTAATCCGGTGACTTTCGATTGCTCTACTCTGCCATGGGATCACAACGGCCTCAAAGGCCTATAATAGCAGCTCAATTGATGTGCCTAACATAGCCATGGAATGGAACGGGGTTTTGGGGCCTTTCGTCCAACCGTACCTTCAGTAG
>NW_003052500.1:3249786-3261366 GCF_000003515.1 Uncinocarpus reesii 1704 | reverse complement strand
TTCTGTTCGTGAGCGGGTTCAATCATGATTTTCTTTTACGAGCTTCCCATGATCCAGAAGTGTTACTGAAATATAAACCAACCGGGATGTCAAACGCGATTTTGGCGAACCGAATCAGTTGGTTCTACGATTTCAAAGCGGCCTCACTCACTGTCGATACTGCGTGCTCCAGCGGCATGGTTGCTTTTCATTTAGGATGTCAAAATTTGAAAAACAAGGAAAGTTATATGTCCGTCATCAGTGGCGTAAACCTGATCCTTTGGCCGATCGCCCTCTCGGACATGTCACATCACGGCTTTCTTTCGCCGGATGGCCAGTGCTACAGTTTTGACCATAGAGGGAACGGCTATTCTCGAGGAGAAGGTGTAGGAACTGTGATTCTTAAACGACTTTCTGATGCCCTGAGGGATGGAAACGTAATCAGAGCCATAGTCCGCGGAACTGGAGTGAATCAGGATGGCCGCACGCCTGGCATCACGTTGCCAAATGAAGCTTCTCAAATAGCGGTGATCCGTGAAGTTTATGAGCGAGCTAAACTTGACCCTGAAGATACACTCTTTATTGAATCTCATGGCACAGGTACTGCTGCTGGTGACCCGATAGAAGCTCGTTCAATCGCCCAGGCCTTTAAGACAAGTACCAGGAAGGATCCGCTATATATTGGGGCAATGAAGTCAGGGATTGGTCATCTCGAGGGAGCTGCTGGTATTGCAAGTGTTATGAAATCCGTCATGATGCTTGAGTCTGGGATTATCCCCCCGAATATCAATTTCGAGCGTGCCAACCCAAAGATTCCTACGGAGAAATGGGAATGTTTGCTTCCCACTTGAACCAACCCCATGGGCCATCCACTGGGGCGAAGAAGAATATCGATCATAGTATGGGTTCGTGACAATGCCATGCTATCTGATGATGCTTCTTCGTACTTGAAGTCACTAGGATTTGCCGGCATCCACAGAACTAGCCCCGTTCCACCGACTCCAGATGATTTACAACGCTTGCTTGCTCATTTTGATTCTCTATGCAAAAAAGAATCAGAAAATGTCTTGCCTGCCGCTGAATATGCCAATGGTGCTAGCCCGACGGAGCACGAGGGCAAAGAGGCAGATCATGTTAGAGTGACGGAAACCGATGCAATAACTGGCCACTCTACATCCCAACCCCTACTTTTCCTCCTATCAGCCTTCGATGAAATTGGAGTTTCCAGAAATGCCGGGGTTTTATCGGCGCATTTAAAATCCTTACCACCAATGAAAAAGCCTGGGAGCACCCAGTATATGATAGACTTAGCACACACGCTTTGCAAGCGATCGCGGTTCCCATGGCGAGCATTTTGCACGGCATCATCATTAGACGAATTGTTGCATAACCTTGAGTTCAAGTTATCGAAACCCGTTCGAAGTAATAAACGGCCTGCTCTTGGCTTCGTTTTTACCGGACAAGGTGCCCAATGGTATGCCATGGGCCGCGAGCTTCTGGCCTACCCGCGTTTCAGAAAGAGCATTGAGGCAGCAGATGACTACATAAAGAGTTTAGGAAGTACATGGTCGTTGTGTGGTACGTAAATTTGGCATATCATTGTTCTTATTAAATCACATACGTCTTGCTGATTTTGGATTCAAGATGAACTACAACAAGATCAGCACAATTCAAAGGTCCATGAACCTGCCATCGCGCATATTGCGTGTACTGCCCTGCAGGTGGCTATTGTGGATCTATTAGCCAGCTGGACTATCTTTCCCAGCAGGGTTGTGGGACATTCGTCTGGGGAAATAGCTGCAGCGTACTCTGCTGGTAAAATCGGCCGTAAATCAGCTTGGAAAATTGCATATTTTCGGGGGGTTGTGTCGTCTCTTCAACATCACACCAAGGGCAGCATGCTTGCTGTTGGTATATCAGAGCCCGATATTGCTCCTTATTTGGCGCGAGTTCATGAGGATCTCCAAGGGGAGCTGATCATTGCTTGCTATAATAGCCCAACGAACCTTACGATATCAGGAGATGAAGCAAAGATTAACGCACTAAAAGTACTACTTGATGCTGATTCAGTGTTCTCCCGAAAATTGGCGGTTTCAAATGCTTATCATTCCAGCCATATGAAAGCTGTGGTCAACGAATATTCTATGCTTTTGGAAGATCTCATATCCACAGATAAACTTGAACCCCCCCAGGATACCCATATGTTTTCCTCTGTCACCGGCGCGCTAATAGAACTGAACGACCTTGAACTAGCCGAGTACTGGGCTACGAACTTGATATCACCAGTAAGGTTCGTGAACAGCCTTTGTGCAATGTGCTTCGAAAACATATCAAAAGGCCAGAAATCTGTGCACATGGACGGGACCGCTGAGAATGTGTTCGTGAACGATATCGTGGAAATTGGGCCACACGGTGCCCTTCGGAGTGCAATCAAGCAGATTTTACAGACACAAAATACGCCTTCAATCGGTTATCTACAACTGCTGGACCGCAGCAATCCGGGACTAGGAACTATCCTCTCAGCAGTGGGTTCATTAACTAGCAAAGGCTACACCTTTGATGTATCCGATGCCATCAACGCACCAAATCCGGGCCAGCAACAAATGCTAGTCAATCTTCCGCCTTACAGTTTCGATCACTCGACCAGAGTATGGTATGAGAGCAGAGTCACCAGAAATCTTTGCTTGAGAAAGCATCCAAGACATGATTTGTTCGGCACTCCAGTGGCTGATTGGAATGCCGAAGAACCACGCTGGCGATATTTCATCCGGCTTTCAGAGAATCCGTGGCTACGAGAACATGCTGTTACTGGAAGCTATATATACCCTGGCGTTGGATATGTAGTCATGGCGATCGAA
The DNA here is from genome assembly GCF_000003515.1 of Uncinocarpus reesii 1704. Classification (NCBI taxonomy): domain Eukaryota; kingdom Fungi; phylum Ascomycota; class Eurotiomycetes; order Onygenales; family Onygenaceae; genus Uncinocarpus; species Uncinocarpus reesii. The sequence continues at coordinate 3,258,529 of NW_003052500.1, read as the reverse complement.
GCAGCGAAACAAATTTGGGATCCAACTATCACTATTTCTGGTTATCGTCTCCGTGACGTGTCGATTACGACAGCACTCAACGTCCCAGATACGAAACAGGGAGTTGAGGTGATGATATCGATGTCGCGCATGGATGAGTCAAGCCGAGAGAAATCGAAAATATGGTGGAACTTTCGCATCGCGTCGTTTAACCCTACTGGAGACGAGTGGATTGAACATTGTACGGGATATATAACTATCGAAGCTCCTGCGAAGCTGAATCCAATTGATAATGGTCAGGAAGCTGAAAAAGAGTCCGTCGCGTGGCAAAAAATGCTCAAAACGGCATTCAACACCTGCGTGTCCCCGTTGGATATGACTGAGATGTATGATAAATTGAGCAATATTGGACTAACACTCGGCCAGCTGTTTCAAAATCTGTCCGAAGTTAAGCTCGCACAAGGCTCAGGAGAAGCGACAGGAACGATCACTATTCCAGATGTCGCTAGCTCCATGCCAAAAAAGTTTCTATATCCGCATGTTATTCACCCATGCACGATCGACAGCATGCTACATTTGTTCCTTGCATCCGTCATTGATAGCTCCGGGCAAAACACGCTTTCAACGCTGATGCTACCTACCTTCATGAAGGAAGTGTGGATTTCCTCAGATATTACCAGCAATGCTCGGAGTACGTTTCGTGGGTATAGTAAATCTATATCAATTGCTGCTCACAAATACGAGACCGATATCCTCATTTGGGATGGAGCAGTGCATGAAGGCCGCGTCTCCATAAAAGGCCTCGTTGCATCTCCTCTTTCAAATTCCGAGTCAATTGCCAGCCAGGCCATGAAGATTTGTCATACTTTGGAGTGGAAACCCGATCTCGACCTGCTTAAATCGGGCCAACTAGCTAATACATCATCATCAGCCGCTCTTACCGTGCTTCACCAAAGAGAGAAGGTGCAGAACCTCCAATTCGCCAGTATGCTTATGATTACGGGCGCCTTGCGCGAACTTGAGGGCATATCCGTGGATATGTATAAAGGATACTTGCAAAATTACTACCACTGGCTTCTGGAACAAGTCACGGCTCTCCATTCAGACTCCATGCCTCACCTACCTCTTGATAAATGGATCAAGTACAAAGACGATCTCCAGTTCAGAGAAAACCTTCTTCGTAAATTGACAGAAATGGGTCCAGATGGAGAGTTCTGCGTCCGTTGCGGATCCAATATCGTTCAAGTGCTAAAAAAAGAAGTTGATCCCCTTTATCTCTTCTTTGGGATGGATGATCTTATAGAGAAAATCTATGCAGGAATGGTAGAGTCTGGAGATCTCCGCCATCTGATAAAGGCGTATGTTGACGTTATTGGTCATAACCGAACTGACCTCAACATTTTGGAAATCGGCGCCGGAACTGGAAGCTCGACAGCGACATTCTTGGAGACTCTCAGCCCCCTCCCCGATCCGGGGCGAAAACCCGCTGGGTCAAAGATCGAAAAATATACGTTCACAGATATCTCTGCTGGATTTTTCGAAAGAGCCAAAGAACGCTTCCAGAATTGGCGGAGTATTCTTGATTTTCATACCCTGGATATTGGCAGACACCCGAAGGAACAGGGCTTCAGTGGCTCTCAGTACGATATCATTGTTGCTGGAAATGTCTTACATGCTACACCAAACATTAGGGAGACCCTAAGGAATGTCCGATATCTTTTGAAGCCCGGAGGTAAGTTGATAATGTGCGAGGGTATCAGGCTCGACTTTGTTTTTACGGGGCTGGCGTTTGGTCAACTAGAAGGCTGGTGGCTTGGTGTGGAAGACGGTCGAAAATGGAGCCCTTGGCTTAATGAAAAAGAATGGAATGGAGTACTTCAAGAAACTGGATTTGCTGGTGTCGAGATTGCTTTCAATGACCGATCCGAGCCTGATTTACATTTCATGAGCGTCTTGGTTTCCTCCGCTATAGATAACGAAGATATCAGAAGGCCGCAGTCCTGCGGAAACACTGATTATTACATCCGGCGAGTCTCCGTACGATTTCCCGTGTGTCCTTGCCGACGAACTGGTCAATCGATATGCGCTTCAACATTGTTCGGTCTTGAAGTATACCGAAATCAACGGCAGGAACCTTGACAACGCACTATGTATCTCCTTGATAGAACTGGAAAAGTCCGTACTGTCAAATCCCACTGAAGAGGAATTCGATAACATAAGGCATCTTCTAGCCACTTGCAAAGGCTCGTTATGGGTTACCGGAGACATAACAGCAAGTCCAGAGTTTAATATGATCGCGGGGCTCATACGTTCCTTGCGCTGGGAGCGGGACCTGGAGAGCCCTAACTTGGTTACGCTCTCTATCTCTAATCCACAGCCAGCCCGAAAAGTACTATTGCAGGCTATTTTAGACGTCTTCAAACACCAATTTGTTACGCAGAGGGAAGACAAGGATAACGCGGAATATCTCCTAAAGGACGGTGTTATCTTGACTAACCGGCTTGTCGATGCGCCAGAAATGAATGACTACTTGACTGCAAAAGTCTCTAAACTTGCTGCGCAAATGATACCACTTGGGGAAGCCGAAGTCGGCCGACCTTTAAGACTTACAACAGCAGCTCCCGGGATGCTGAACGCACTTCAATTCGAGACTGATCCCAACTGGTATGAGCCTCTCGGTGAGTTCGACGTTGAAGTCAAAATCAAAGCTGTGGGCCTCAACTTTCGTGATGTAATGATAGCCATGGGCGAGCAGAACTCCGTTACCTTTGGGAGTGAAGGTGCCGGGGTTGTGACCCGTGTTGGTGCCGCTGTAACGAAAGTGAAAATTGGCGATAGAGTCGTCTTCGTCGATGGCGCAGGCAAAACTGGTACTTTCCAGACGTACGGGCGAGTAGCTGAGGACCTAGCTACTATGATACCAAAGGATTTGGAGTTCGAAGTTGCTGCGGCTTTGCCTTCCGTCTTTATGACCGCAATATACAGCCTGTATACACTAGCCGGGCTAACTAAAGGTGAGACTGTGTTAATTCACAGCGCAGCAGGCGGAGTGGGACAGGCGGCTATCATGTTAGCAAATCTTGTCGGTGCTGAAGTCTTTGCAACGGTTTCAACCCCCGAAAAAGCTGAGCTACTCATGAGAGAGTATGGAGTCAAACAAGATCACATCTTCTCTAGCAGAGATTGGGTGTTCGCCAAAAGCATCATGCGGATTACGAACGGTAGTGGCGTCGATGTTGTATTAAACTCCCTCTCTGGGGAATTCCTCCGTCGAACATGGGACTGCATCGCGCCGTTCGGGAGGTTCATTGAAATCGGGAAGAAAGATGCGCAAAGTGATGGGAGAATTACGATGGTAAGCACACTCAGCTCTACGCCATTGTCCTAGTTAACGAAAATGATACCTCTATCAGAGACCTTTCCTACAAAACGTTATGATAGCAAGCGTCGACCTTTTGACGATGATGCGGCACCGTCCAAAACAAGTGGTCAGCCTTATAAAAGAGACTATTCGCCTATATACGGAAGGGAAGATTAAAGCACCATCACCCATCAAAGTCTTCGACTACTCTCAGTTGGAGAAGTCTTTCCGCTCACTACAATCCGGTAAAGGCATGGGCAAATTTGTGATTGTTGCAACCGAAGATGCAGTCGTGCCCGTGGTACCACCACCGCTAGCCCCAGTGAGGTTACGTGAACATGCATCCTATGTCCTTTCAGGAGGTCTAGGTGGCGTTGGGCGTAGTGTCGCTTTATGGATGGCTTCCAAGGGCGCGAAGTCTTTGATCTTCCTCTCACGTTCAGGTTCAGCTAGCCCTGCTGCACAAGAGGTCATTCGCGAATTGCATAGTCGAGGAGCCACAGCTCATATATTTTCATGCGATGTGTCTGACAAGGCAGGTTTGGAAGCTGTTCTAAATCAATGCAAAGCCGAACTTCCGCCTATAAAGGGTTGCATTCAGGGAGCAATGGTACTCGCGGACAAAATGTTTGAAAATATGACTCACGATGAGTTTCAAATGGCCAGAAAACCAAAGGTTCAAGGATCTTGGAATCTCCACGTATGTCTTCCCAAAGATATGGACTTTTTCATCATGCTTTCATCCGCAGCTGGTCTGGTGGGCAATCGTGGACAGGCCAACTACACGGCCGGGAATACGTACCAGGATGCGCTCGCTGCCCATCGAGTCGCTCTTGGTCTACCAGCCGTATCGCTTGATTTGGGTGCCCTACTTTCCATAGGCTATATAGCCGAAAATCGCCAACGGCTTGGTAAAGTACAGTATATTGCCTCTTTGATGGGTACCACACGGGAGGAAGAGATCCATGGTATGATCGAATACTACATTACTCCGAAAGGGTCTTCCACGAGGCCTGCGCAGGTCGCCTCAACGTTGACAACTGCGGCGCAATACGCAGCTCGTGGCATGCCTGTGCCTTCATGGATGCATTCGCCCCTATTTACCCAGCTGTCCTCGACCAGCTCCGCCGCTACCGACACGATGGGAAACGACAAGACGGATTCAGGAATCAACGTTACTTCGAAACTGGCAAGTGTAACCTCCATTTCCGAGGCGAGTGACATTATTGCGGATGCAATACGGTCCAAGCTGTCCAAACTCTTAAGTATTCCCGTGGAGAATATTGATACCGCGAAAAGCGTTAGCAGCAATGGTATCGACAGCCTAGTGGCCATGGAATTTCGCACGTGGCTTGCCAAAATTCTCGGTGCAGATGTACCTCTGTTGGACATCTTGGGCACAATGCCTGTTGCGGGAGCGGGAAGTCTAAGTACGAAGGTGGCAATGGCGAGCAAATTGGTGCCAGAGACATTGAAGACGGAAGAGGTCAAGGCATCGTAGGAGAGCGGAGGGCGAGTTAAGGCAAGGACTCACGGGTGGCTACGGTTTTGTGACTATGGTTGCAACCGGTTTCAAACAGGAGAAATCTGTGTTGGTTTATATTTAGGGATATATGTCTTAATTTAATCGGGTCCGGTTAAATGGACACCCCCGTTGGTTAGATGGACACCCCGTACTGCTTTACATAAGCGGTCTAAGCCTAATTGAGGAAAAACCCTTGGTGAAATGGACACCCCTTGCTACCTTACATAAGTGTCCGACCTACCACTCACCCACCCAGGGGCCAGCAGCATCATGCTCAACAAGGCCAAATCCTTCAAATCCACAATAATAAATTACAAGATTGAGATTTTGATAGCATAATATCTATATTTACCTGTTCCCTATGTCATCACTGCTCATCCTGTGATGGGGGTACTCTGTCGGAGTACTCTGTACCTATGTATGGCGGAGATGCCACGACCTCGAAAATCACGGGATCGGGTTATCCTTACTCCGTGCCAGGTATGTTTATATAATATAGATTCCGCGCCAAGAGTTGAAAGGGGTGTCCATTTAACCAAGGGTTATTACCTAATTAGGCTTAGCGCTCTGATAAATTGCTTATGTAAGGCCGTATGGGGTATCCATCTAACCAACGGGGGTGTCCATTTAACCGGACCCAATTTAATCTAGCTTCTGAACCACACCTAGTTATTTTAGGGCTAGTCAGCTGGGCTGAAGAAGGAAAATCTGGTCAAACTTATGCAGACATCTTGATCCTCCTTTCAACAAAACATCCGTAAAAGCCATGCGACACTATAAATAGTTGAACCGATTAAATTTATTTAGAAACTCTCAAACTAAAGGGCCAGATGAATGTCGAACAGCTTAGTGCAACTGATCTGAACGGAATTCCTCCATCTGATATTCCGTTTCAGAGCCGTATAATTGTTCCTCCACGTCGCCTTGACGCCGTTGAGCGTTAGTAAGGGCCGCATAAGTTGAGCTTGTTCTGGAATATGGGGTATCACAATCAATCGATCGCAGAGGAGGATAGTATCTGCGATAAGTAAAATATGCTATAAGCAGTCCCAAAAGAGAACCACAAGTCACATCATATACGTCATGCCGATAATCTGCCAGTCGTGACATCGCGATCATGAGTGCTCCGAGGAGAGGAGCGGCGGAAAAGAGGAAACGGGCCAAACCTGAGCGAGGGCGAAATACATGTAATTGGCCTGCAAAGAATCTATTTCCTCGGGGCAAACGAGAAGATTAGTAAAAGCTTTGCAATATTTGCAACAAAGACGAGAGTTAAGGCTTGAGCATACAAGGCAAGATATCCAAGTCCACCAAACGCGAAACTGCTATGTCCGCTGGGAAAACTCCTCCATCCTTCATGAAGGATGTGATGATCAGTCTCTAGGCACACACTAAAGGAGACGAGTGAACGTCCTGGTGTGCCCTTTTCAGGCTTGCACCGAGAGATCAAATCTGGCCTGGGGCGTCCCACGGCATTTTTTATCACATCAGTCAAAAATGAGGTAATGATGAGCGTTGCTAAGAACCCCAGTATTGTGACATGGGCGAAATGAGAGCCATGGTTTGTGACAGCAGCCCATATCGCAATTACCAACAGTGGAATGAAGCCAGCATATATAACGGCCCATACTGGATAGACGAGTGAGTACGAACGCCGGATTCCGAGGAAAACTAGAAGTGTGCCTACCGACTGGCACTCTCTCTATAACCGCAAATGGGAACTGTATGGAGCCATTGTCTAACGAGAACATTCGATGGAATGGTTCTATGAAAATTTGGATCTAGGTTCCCATCAGCTACTCGTAGCAACAGCAGTAAGGCTTTAGATAACTCACCATACACCATCCTGCGGTGACAATAGCAAGGCTGATGTAGTCAGCGGCGTATGATCGATACCAGAACCGAGTCAGGGCGCCTAAACAACCCGGTCTGCTCGAAATGCCAGAGGGTTTTCGGCTCCGGGACGTCGTATGGTCATTTTGGGCCATTGCGCAAGGGAAGGACATGGGATAATATTATCAAATCATAGTATCTGATCATTGTTTGCGCTTCAAACTAATCGCGCATCCATTGCCACCGAATATGCCCAGCAGTTCTTCTCCTGGCAGCAAGATTGACAAGCTGTCAGTTCCAGGGAACATCTCAAGCCGCGTCTCAGGAGTTGACAGGTGCTGACTAAGCCCGCAAACTCCGGCGCGAACTCCTTAACTTGGTCAAACCAGCACTTGTGAACTCTCACCAAGCAAAACAGTTATCAGTGATCTCAACATGGAGGAGGGGGGCCGTCAAAAGGGCATCACAGCTGCGTTTCCCCCGCCGCCGCCATTCTGGAGGCACTTTACTCCTGAAAATCTACAAAAACTTGAGAAAGCTAAGAGAGAAGCTGGGCCCCAAACCCAGAGCCACAGATGGACTCCCCAAGCCCTCCAGGCTCTTGAACTTCCTCCGGAGCTTCGCTACCTTGTTCCACCGGAATTCCCAAAAGAAGGCTCATATTCTCTCTTTGGCGAATCACAGTCGGTATTACTTTACCATTCCTCCATCTTTATTTCCATCCGCTGACGACACCACCGGTAGCTATCAGGAAGCCTTCCATCACTTGAGGAACAAGGGCTAGAACAGCTTTTCCCCTCCAGCCTTACGGATGAAGCTGCGGGCCCATCGCCGGATCACGCATACTATCTTTTGAAAATCAGCAAATCCCTCCTGCTCAACTTTTTGGAATTGGTAGGCGTATTATCAATCAGCCCAGAACATTATGAACCCAAGGTCGATCATATCCGGAGCTTATTCATTAACGCGCATCATCTACTGAACGTGTATCGTCCACATCAATCTCGAGAGTCACTGATTACGATGATGGAAGAGCAGCTGGAGAAGGCAAAAGAGGAAATCCAGGAAATGGACCAAATGAAAGCATGTGTTGAGCGTTACCTCAAGGAATTGGAGACAGAAGGGCGAACCATATCTTATCAGGGCGAGCTAGAGGGGACAGCAGAGAAACTAGCGGCTGCAGCCGAGACCAAAACAGCCGAGCCTCACTTGGACGGCGCCCAGGAAATGTGGGATCTTCTGGATCAGATTGAGAACAGCTGAGCTCCTACGTCTATATTGACACGGCTTCGATATCCAGAGGAGTACCGCTTTGCGGCTCTCAGCTTGGCTGTGCGGCTTTAAACCTGCTAGTCAGTCAAGGCTTGCGCTCGCCTACCGTTGACCGCTTTTGGTCGGTAAAATCAACACAACAGCCACATTCCTAGACTTACGATCTACATCCGCGAAACCAGTGGGTATCAATAAGCAATCCTGCGATGCGCAGTCATTGCTAACTCTTGACTGCGCCTGAGGAGCCAGATTAGATTAGGTCTAAGCCCTACCCTGCCAGCTTTAGTTAGCTCGTCTTAGTAATCACAGAATCCTTTCGTCTCATCTTTTCCAAATTCAAAATTCGAGCTTCTCGTCCGCACAGTTGCAATGCAGGCCCATCCACGGAGTAATCCGATACTCACGCTGAGGTTCCGATAATAGCTAACTCTCGATCAGGACCTTGATGTCTTGATAATGGACTGGGTACGTCAATGTCTTTCCTCTTAATACATGGATCAACACCCAAAGAAGCTCATGTCTCAATGATGATTGATGCTTTATCAATATGTTTCAACCCCATATGAAAGCAAATCGCTTTTTTGATTTTAAATGCATCTACATATCTGAATTTGGCCATTGTTTCAACTATTGCGGTTCTGTTTTTGGTTTATTCGTGTGTTGCCCGACTAACTCGATCTTAAGCATCACTCCCAATCCATGTCGATCCACGGCTATTAGCTGATTGGAGATGGTACTGCAGGACGTATTAGAGCAATTTTGTATGGCTCACC
>NW_003052500.1:3234968-3249686 GCF_000003515.1 Uncinocarpus reesii 1704 | reverse complement strand
GAGCATCGGGCCCATCAAGTTGTGCAGCAAGAATCACGGATTCAACAAATCCACCCCTTATACCCTGACATACAACATCACATCACAGCCGGGATACTGCGCTTTTGCGTACTCCCGTATTGCCTCGTAGCGCCTCCGCTCATCCAGCAATTTATCCATCTGTTGCGCAATGCTAGTGCGCAGCAGCTTCACTTGTGTATTTTGATTTTGCCTTCGAAAATGGCGGTAAAGTGCTCTTCGTTTCAAGAATCGTTGCATTTCCCGTGACCAGTTTGCCTGTTACAAAACAGCAAATACATTTAGCCTTTCCTGGTGCTTTGGAAGCGAATTTTCCTCCAAGAAGACTTACTTTTCGACAACCGGCTATTCCGTGCCTGATACACCTTGTGCAACGGCTGCGGCCTCGTGAAAAGTTACACCATATATTGGGGTTCTTCAATTTCGGCAAACAGCATACACACGGGATGCGCTCGCGGACACGGAGCAGCAGCCTTTTCCATTTTGATTTGTCTATGTTTTTTTTGTTCATCGGCTCTGCGATGGACCTTTTCTCGGATTTCGACTGCTGTGCTTTTGCCATTGTCCAAACTCGTTTGATTCCTTGAATGTTTTTAGAATGAATGCAGAGAGCTTGATGAGAATATTTTGAATAAAAAATGTTTGTTTCTTGGAGAAGAACAGAAGATTTGGATTTATTATTGAAAATGAAGGAATTGCTTGCTGAATGACAATCTCACTTGAATTTGGACGTGCAGGCAAACAGAACTCAGAACAGAACTCAGTGAATGACAAAAGCAGCTCCCGCAACATGATAAGCTCCAGAAGCTGCTATTCATCCATATCGACGCCATTCCATCTCCCTTTCATCGTTGGCCCTATCACATCACCGTGCAGATTATACAATCACACTCCTCATCACCACACCCGCACCCAAAACAAGGCTTTGTAGTCCCTTTGATAGGCTTCGTGACAACTGAGGACGCCGAGGAGCCGGAGGAAGTAGGCAGGGTACCGTCAACAAGGGCGGGCTTGTGAGAGTTTGCGGCCATTTTCGCTTCAGGATTGATAGAATGCTCTGTACTCCGTAGCTGGAAGGGAACTCTATAGTGGTTCTCGATGGTCTCCCTGCTCAAGCTCAGTTAGTTAGCTGTGGACTGCTTAATGTTCTTGATGTGCTATCGCTTCACCTTGCCTGTCTCTTTGTTTGACATTTGTATGCCTCAGTTAGCATGGATGTCAAGAAGCTTGCGCTGAACGGCCTGGATTTATACGAATATCGCTGCAGCCACACGGGACGTCGTCATCTCCTTGATTATGTCACGGCCACCACCAGTCAACCCACTCCAGACTTGTCAATGCTGAGTTCACTCGTTCACTTCACTCTTGACCAAAGAGTCGCTGCATGTCACCAAAATCATAGCCTTTGAAATCAGTTTCATTCCTGGGGTTGTGTGCAAGAAGATGGGCAGAGAGAGAGAAACAAGTCAAATATTCTATTAAGCACCTCCCTGCACAAACTAAGCACTGCTAACAACATCAGAAAGGAAACACTTCTTTGAAAACTATAGCCGAATCACCAGGTGGCCCAGTAATCAATCTCAGGATTACCCTGGAAACTGGATATTATTTGATGCCGAAACCCTTCCTCGACTTCGAATACCCCGTCCATGGTCTCGAAGCGTATATCCCACGACTGTCCAACGCCATGGACGAGACGCTCGACTCGTTGCCAGTCTCGTGCCAGCTTTTGGGCCTTTTCGATTTCTGCCTGCTCCAGAGGACATTCTGACGATATGTTTCCGCAGCCCCATGAGAATTGTTCGAATTGACCGTAATCCTCAAGACAAGGAAAATAGCAGCGGGCCGAGTTCAGTAATTGTTTTTTTGTTTCACGGAGTATATTTGAGTATATTTCCTCCCGAAGCTGATCGTCGTCAGGCAAGTTCAAACGGCGCTCCTCGTCCTGGTATCCAAGGAACTCCGCGAGGTGCCAGCTAGGAGGCCAGATGCTGTAGTCATCGGGGCTAGAATTACAGTCAAACCAAGTATTCCTGCACGCCTCTAAAAGTTCTCTCAATATTGAGAGGCATGTCTCTTCTTCTGGTGGCACGATCATTGGACAGTCCCAGATGTCGAAATACACTCTTCTCGCAAGGTAAAAGGGATTATCCTCTTCAGCACCCTTGATCAGGTCGATAAGGTCTGGTTGCACCAGCCCATCCCCGATGGCCCAGTTGTGAATCATGTAAAAAGTTTCATCAGCTTCGAAACCAGTACTGTTGCACGCTTTCATGATGCGATTGTACACAACGCATTCGTCCTCGGGCAAGTGGCCGCTCGCAAAATCCTTGTTCTCACCCTGGATGCAACGGTCAATATGGACCCAATCTGTCTTTACAGATGCAACAGATAAGCGTAGCTTGTCGATCTCCTTCTCGCAGCCCAAATCGGTGCCGAGTGTCGTTAACATTTCCCCATACCTAGCCCAAAAGCTTGCCTTGTACAGCTCGATAAGGCCAATCTGCAATGTCTTGTCTACCAGGTCACTAGGCAGAAGCCCATAGGGTGCCTCCCGTAACCCGCTATCCATAAATGCAATGACCTCTTTCAACTGTTTAGCAGCCAGCTTGAAGTTGAACTGTTTTCTCTCGGATTCAATTCTGAGAAATTGTTCGCATGCGCGCTTTAGGGTTTTCATTGCACGTCTTCCCATAGGAGACATTGGTACCCACTTGCATTCAAGGGCTCCGATGGCGTACGCGAGCAATGCCCTTATTTCCTCCTTCCCATAGTCCGAAACACCACCCTCCTGAAGCGGGGGCGGATAGACGACTAGGTAACGTCCTGGTTCATGAATATCGCTAGCTGAGAGTGTGCAGCGCGGCTCTAATGCGATTCGGATCTCGAGGTATGAAGGAACTGGGATGCGTTCTGTATTGGGTGGATTGGTGGCTGCCAGAGGCTCCGATGCCTCAGGGGGTCCTAGTTCAGCACTAGGTGGAGAGGTCGCTTCCATTTTCATTTCCATTTTGTCAAGATCTCAGACTTAATAGACAGATAGATATGTTGAGAGAAAATTGTTCTGTGGGCCAGCTTTTATACCCAGATGCTTCCCGGCGCCTGCCATCAAAATGACCCTTTTAGCAACATCATGACCTCATATAAAGTAAAGATGGCGATGCAATAATTCACACACACAGCTACCATAGTCAGTCTTCGTCGTCATTCACTCATTTCAACCTTGGCTCTCTGTGTGTCCCAAATTCTGCACTGGCAAACAAGCCTCAGCGGCCGTATGGTAAGCTTCCCCAGTTCCAAAACCTCTTGATATCAATATAGGCTCCGAGCATCGGTCCCGACGTCCGCAACCGTTCAAAAAAGGCTCATTTCGGGGTCCAGGTTAGTGCGCAAGCTTGAGTATAGGGACGTTCCGTCAGAGAAAGCCCGGAGATGTCCTGGTGAGGTTCCATGGCGTGATTGCATCCGGAGCCTATGGGACTCAAAAAGGCAGACGTTCGCCTCTCTTATCCGACGGAATAATGATACGCAATGACAGGGTCCAACATCCGAAGCTGGTGTTCTCCCGCAGCTCCCTTGCTTTTTTGGTTGGATATGATGCTAGGTTTGGGGGGAGCCATGGCGCGATATTCAATCGTCTGGTCATGGATACTAAATCAGCCGGTGGGTTGCTGTAGGTAACTACGTCTAATAGAATGACGATCAGATTGACCATCGAGGCTGATAGGATATAGACACCGTGTCAAGACCTCTAGGTTTTCCTCCCGAAGATAGGGCGTAAAAGATGTCCATTGAATATATGCCCCTTTTGCGCGATTACCTCTGTTCCTGGAACGACATTCCAGCTCCTTTAAGCGACGGTTCCAATGAAAAGTTCGAGAAACTTCTATACTGATGCAGGGTGCCTATAGACTCGATTCTATGAAGCTTCGAGATACGTACCTGCGGCCTCGCAGAGCCTAAAAGATTATCCACACTTTAATATAGTTACCGTCGAAGTTGACTAACAGCACGTATATATTGGACCTAGATACATATGGATTCATAAAAGAAAATGCATGGAAAGAATGCACAAGCTTCTCAGAATCACGGTGGTATTATACTTTGTAGGATAGCTTGCGGCCGGGTCACTTTCTAGGACTGATTTCCATTTTGGCCAAGTGCTGAATAAGGAGCGAGGGAATGTTGAGAACAGGTAGCAAGCAAAGGATGGAGTGAGTCAAATTCTTCATGCATTAGAATCACAGCGATCCGAACGCTGTCTAGAAAAGAAACCGTACCAACTTGAAAAGGAAACATGCGTTAGTTCAGTAAGTCATAAAAAGCCATGGACATTTACAAAGATCATATCGAGCCGTCACTTTTTGATTTCCAATCCTGGCCCCCTAACATGCAATTCACCGTCATTATTCATTGAAATCCCCCCCCAACCGGTTCCATTTTGTGGTTATTTGAATTTGTATGTGAATGAGATATTATTTCAATTTCCCAATTGCTCAATGAAGCTTGCTGGGCCGCCAGGTTGCATGTTATTGAGCCACGAGACAAGTTCAATAAGTTCTGCGCGACGCTCGTCCTCTAGTTGATCTCGGTCGCCCGTGAGGACGGCTTGGAAGATTGGGATCAAGCGCGGGGTGTGGCTTTGGATAACTGGATCTTCCCATTTGTCTACAGATAAATTAGCACCATTCCATTCAACATTGGGGTAAGGTACAAACGTACATAATTGGCATATCATGCGGTACACCGGGTCGTTTTCATCGTAATCTGTTGTTAATGGGAGGTCATCGATCAGGACAGGGATGGCATCTGCAAGTGGAACGTGGTCTTTGTGTTTCAAGATCATTCGAGCAAGGCATCCAACAGCGTTATCCGGGAGTCTAGACTCGTGGATACGTAGACAAGGCTCCAGTTTCTCCAGGATAGAGGGATATGCTTGGATAATCTCTTGCGTTGAGTTGGAGTTCTCAACCAAACGCCCAACAGCATAGGTCGTATTGCTTCGAGTTTGTAAATCCTCATCCGTGAGGCGACGAAGGAATAAACGAAGGAAATTTCCTGTGAAAGGAGTGACTGCTTCGCCTAAACCGGTAATGAGATCCGCAAGCACCCCAACGGCGGTTGCCCTCTCAAGAGATTCGCTGCCACCAGCGTACTTTAGAACTGTCTTCTCAAAAACGGGCCACAATCCGACAAAGTCTCCGCCAAGAGCAGCTGCGAGGCCAGCGATGACGTCGAGAGCAGTGTCGACAACGACCCAGTCAAACTCAGAGAGTTCTTCAAGAGCTGCTTGATCTTCCTCATCCGCACCGAAATCCTGCTGGCAAGGATGTTGCTTGGTGATGATAGTGTCAACGAGGGTGACCACATTATTAAGAGTTGCTTGATCTGCGATAATATAAGGTCCGCAATATCGAAGGTTTTCGGCTACATTGCGGTTGATATCGGCGACGGTGAGACTAGAAGTTAATTCAGCATTAGCATCTGTGTAATGCAAAAATGTAGGGAAACGTAAATAGGAGCAAAATGCCACAAGATATCAGGTTACGTTGGAAAATCGGTTTCACATCAATCACATAATATGTGTGTCTGAGTGAGCTGGGATACGATGCGTGTCATCATAATAAATAGGCATTGAAGGTAAAACAAGACAGGAATGACGACGCAGTGGACACATACCTATCCTCTTCTTCACTCCACATCTTAATCGTTGCAGTCATGAGGATCTCTCCAAATTTCTTAATTTCCTGTGGAGGTTCGCTCAACGGCTTGCCACGCTCCCATTTCTGCGCATGGCCGGCAGATTCAGACACTTGCCATAAAGCAGCGTATGCGCGGTGGAGAGTCGAAATTGTGCTTTTACGAACGCCTTCATATGGATGCTCGGCAAGAGGCAAGACGTGTTCAATCGTTTTTTCGAAGAAAGGCATAAAGGATTGACCAGTGTGAGTGAGCACGTCACCAAGGACCTCAATAGCGACCTCTTTTTCTTGGGCAATTGGGGTGACAGTGCTGAAATCCTCCCATTCACCGTCCTCATCATCGTCCATGCCTTGGATCACGTCATCGTCATCATCAGCATCGGCAACACGAACTTTGTGGCCGGCGATGGAAACTTCTTGTCCGATTAGGTCGCGAGCTGCATCGCCGAGAGAGACTTCCAAGTCTTCGTCGTCCTGTTCAAGGCAATCCAAAAGTCCTTTGACAACCCCATCCAGATAAGGGGTGAAATCTTCGCCGTATACTTTGGACATGGCGCCCCAGAAGATATACGTGCTCTCCTTCAACCGGGAATGGTTAAGTCTGAGAGCTTCCTCGCTGGCTTGCATCAAGGGTCCCACATAGTTCTTATAACGATCAGGCCCAGCGGAAGTGGACATCTCTCCCATAGCATCTGTGACACAAGCCCGGAGCTCAAGCTCTTCTTCGCTATTCTTAAGGGTGACAAACTCTTGCATTATGTGCATAGACTCATCAAAGAATGGTAAGAACGCTTCGCCGGCCGAAGAAGCAATCGACCCCAAGGCGCCAGCAGATAGTCCTTTGAGCTTGAAATCTGGCTGTTGGAAGAGTTTTTGCAGCACAGGTACAAGTTCTGATTGATATTGGATGGCGTCTTTACCCTCCAATGCATTAACGACCCCGTCGATAGCGGAAACACTTGCCTTGATGAGGTCGATGGTGACGCCACTTTCTTCTCCCTTGTATTCTTGCATAGCACTAGCCAGATTCTGCAATAACAACGGCATTAGTTGTTGGTGCTGCTTGGCCATGTCCTCGGCAAGGTCATCGGCGATGCGCACAACTCCATTTAGAGTTGCGTGTCGGACTTTCGGTTCTGGATCTGAAAGCATCTGCAAGATCACAGGGAAGATTTCTTTCATTTGCGTACTGATAAAATCTGGAGCACCTTCCACGCACATACCCAAAGCGAGAATACCAGCCCTTCGGTAGTCGGGATTCGCGCTTGTGAAATACTGGCCTAGAGCTTTAAGAAGGGGGACCACAACTTGACTAGGAGGCAAGAATTGTGCCATCATGTCCAAAAGGCCCAAGGCGGATCGAGCAGGAGTGATGTCGTCTACATCATCAGAGTCGCCGAGTTCGGTAGCAATTTGAAGTGAGGTAAGGGTCAATTGCTCGCCAAGTTGCATTCCTTGAATCTTGAGCTTTCTGTATCTGAGACACTGCATCAGAAAGCTGATAGCTTGGGTCCTCGTCTCTTCAGCCATCTCATTATTGGCCGCCAGCTGGTTCATGAACAAGACCAAATCCTTCAGATGAGGGTTCAAGAGTTGCGGCTCACATCCAAGAAAAGTCTGGAACACTTCGAATGCTTGCATAACTCTATCTTCATCCTCCTGGTCGATTGCATCCTTCAAGACAGCGACCATCGCGGGAAATATGTTTTGGAAAGCTTGAACGGCTTGTGCATCCTCGTCTATGTCGAGGTGTATAGCAAGTTTGCTGAGGGAAAGCAGTGTGTTGATGCGAACCTCCGCACTTTCAGGGTCGCGGATAGTTTTATCGAAAAGGTGAAGAAGTTCGACAAATTTGCTTTGAAACCCATCTCCTAAAGTCTCCAGAATCGTAAACAGAATGTACATTCCCACGGCGCGCACTTCCTTTGAGTTATTGGTGGCAGCCTGAAGAAGCCACTGGGGAAGGTCGGCCCACTCGCCATCTTGAAGATCAAGCTTCGCAATTGCAGATATAACTCTAGCAAAAGAATGACGCACAAGAGGCGCCTGCTCTTCGAGCGTAGAGTGAAGCAACCGTTCTCGTATTTGTGGCTTCTGCTCACGGGGAACCTTGAGCCAGTGTTTTGAAACTAGGGATCGCGCCTCGACGGCAGCCAGCTGCTTTAAATCGGTATTGCTGTGGGATGTGAATATTTGGATGAGGAATATGAGTGCTTCCGGTTTATTGTAAAATTCCTTTTGTAGCGTGGCGGTTGCATCTTTGACATTGCCCTGGCTGGCTGTGAAAACACAAGCGGGAGTTAGCCCAAGAACCTTGAGGCCAGAGAAATGAGACCAAAGGACTAGACTAAGGGAGACTAGAGAGCAAACTCACGATTTAAAACAATCTGCAGCTGCTGCAGGAATCTTTCTTGGTCCATGGTGGACAAGTGTGCGCTGAGACCGCGCAACGCCGGAAGATAAATATCAATAAAGAATCAGAATAGCTCGATGATAATTATAAAATTAGTCCAAAATGCATTCCTTCACTCTTAACTAGAACGTCTCGAGTGTAGAAAAGAGGAATATTATGCTGGGGGTATCACAACAGGAGAAAGTGTGGGAGTTGAAGACGCGGTAAAAAAAAATTTGAAAAGGGAAAATTTGACGGTGTGAGGTGGGGAGGCCAGGGTGACACCCAACCGCTCCACAACCATCACATCTCTAGACTACAGCCATCCTTCTCCAGACAGCCAGGACTCGATGCTGCGGATGAAACGGGTGGTATTGATGTTATTTTATGTTCATAGGCCTGATTTCAGCAGTATGTGCAAATTGTGAGTTACTTCTGGAGATTATATGACAACTACAAAAACAGCATGATATTCCTAAACAAAATAGATCTCAAATATAGTATCCAAACTCCTCCAGGTCTAGTAATAAATATGCCTGGACCTCGATGTCTATTGACCTGCATGATATTCATCAAACCGACGCTAGATCTGACCAGACGCTCCCAGGAGAAATGAACAAATCCAAATAAATGTTGAATATAACCCAAAAATAAACGGAAATGGAGATTGCAAACACATTGCCAATCCACAATATGGAGCTTACTCAATAGTCATCAGAATCGTAATCATTATCGGGCAACAGGGAGCGATATCTACGAGCAGCTAGATCCTCTTCAAGGCCGCCGTCTGATTCAGGGTCAATATACCCTAGCATAGAGTTAGCCTGCTAGCCTATTCAAAATTAGCCAGAGATTGGCGGCTCACCTTCTCCTCCAAAGAAGCTAAGAGCCACAGGAAGGAATATCAAACCGTGGGTTGCAGCGAAAATAATCAGTGCCAACCAGACGCGGAAGTAATATATTTCAAAAATCTTGCTTCTTGTAAAGGCAAGAACACAGACACCAACGAGTTTCGTCAAGGTGATACCGCTAAAAACACTTCCCCCAACATTCACTAATGCGGCCCATGCTCGCGCAGTACGGTGCCGAAACTTATTCTGGGCCCTTTCAAGAAGTGACGCCGAGGGGAACATAAAGGCACGGGCAATGTGCGCGCAGAATTCGATGCCAATGCCGACGCAAATAATCAAATTTACGAGAGAAACCGCATTCAAGGAAACTCCCGCTACGGCCATAGTACCCATGATGTCCACGAGCATCATAATGACGGTGAAAGTCACAACCGCCCCGGTTGTGATAGAGCCTAGTAAAAGAGATGTCACGACGAAAATGATTGCAATCGCAGACCCCAATAGTGTACCAGTCAGACGCACAATCGATGCGTATTGGTCGAAGAAAATGTAAAACTTCGAATATGGGAAGACCTCGATATCGTGTCTAGAAGAAAGGCTATCGGCAATCCGACGAGCGGAAGCGTAGGCGTTGATGAAATCCGCTTGGCTGCGGAGTGGCGTATGCGAAGTACGGAAATGGCTCGCGTTGGTCATTATGTGTTTGGGGTCAATGACCAAAGCATTGCTATAGGGAGCCTTACCCCCGAGCGGGCACGATGCAGTAGTGGGAGACCGTATCCATTTGTCCGCATACTTCAAAAATTCTAACCCTTCCGGCATGCCGTGGAGTGAGATGTTCCATGCCGGCTCTCTATCTTCAAAACAAATTTTCCCATCTTCGACACAGCAATCCTTTTGAGGGTTCAGCCAGTAGAAAAAGTCATCAATCCAGCTTGCAGCGGATCCAGAAATGTATGAAACATTCGACCTTTTGGACTCCTGTTCTAGAACAAATCCAAGAGAAAAATCGTCGCAAGTCGAAAAGCGACCACACAGTTGTTGTTGATGAAGCCGTGCGGTGACATTGACATCCTTAGTTACGAAATAGACAGGAGGGCCGGTACCAAAATAATCGTACAAGTCGTTGAAGTACGGTATCAAGTAGGAATCGCTGGGGATGGCAATGCGCTGGTCCAAACCAAGTTGCATCGTTGGTAGCAGAGCGAGGCCAGCTGCAAACATACCGGAGAACACTAACAAAACTAGCAGCCTGACTTTTTTGCCCAACAATTTTGGTGCGTAAACGCTTCGAATCAACCAATCTATGATGCCTTCTTCACCATGGTCGAATGGCTGGCTCCCCGGGATTGCGGCAGCAGTTGCCTTGCGTACCGTCAGGCAAGGGAAGCAATCTACTCGAAGGCTTTCGACGCGCCTCTGATTCAGGGCTAAAAGGGATATAAACATTGTGACTTGCAACAGTGCGTTGATCAAAACGGCACCGGCAGCATACACAGCAAAATTTTTCACTGCAGGCATCCCCACAAAAACGCCCATGGCAAATGCGACGGTTTCCGTGGTTGCGGATAAGAGAATACTAGGGCCCATGCGTCCCAGCGCTTTGGCAATCCGTTCATCGAGCTCTTCGTCAGGATGGCTCACATTGACCCTCTCAAACTCATGAACAATTAGGAAAATGTTATCGACACCAACGGCGAGGACGAGGAATGGTATCACTTCAGCGATGATAAGGGTCACTTTGACACCAACAGCCGCAAATAACCCGACGGACGCGGAAACGGACATCAGGACAATCAGAATCCCAATGACGCCGACGCTGAACTTGGACTGCACGAGTGTGTTGGCCGGATTGCTGAAGAGGGATTTCCATGTTATGGTTGTTGAGCTTAAAGCTAGTGAGGCGTAGATGAACATGATCACATAACTGATAACCACGATCCTAGCATCAGTATTGGTAGATTTATTCAGCTCTTGTTCAAGGCTGATTTCAGTGTTGAAAGAAACGCGTAAACCGCGCTCCATAGCTTCCTCTTGAACCACTTGCAAAACTTGCTTGAGGCTGTTTTCCCAATCGATGGCATTTGCTTCCGCTTTCGAGCCTTGGTCATGGTTGTTAACCACCCATGTCACTATCAAAGCTTTTGCATCCAGAACATTTCCCGTGTCTTCATAACCGCCCAAAATCATATGCGGGCTTAATGGTTGTTGGAAATCCGGTAGACAATCACGGGCTCCTGGTGACTCTGTGCAGTGTCTCAATTGCTTTTGCCAGTTGTTTGGATCAACGTTGGAGAATGATCCTCCAAAATAACCTGTAAGGGACTGAACGACACAAGCCTTTCCGGTGGGTTTGAAGCAGACGTCGTCCAAAGAAAGGCCATTATTCAAAGATATCATCCGCTTTACCCTATTTTCTACATCAAACCACCAGCTCAACGTCTCGTAATCAAGGACGGGCCCAGGTTCATCCTTCACTAAAAATGCTTGCTCGGCGCGGTAAAACGGCCCAAAATTGGAATCGAAATATTCCTTTTCTCTCGCGGCTGCTGATGTTGGACTGACCCATAATTTGACGGGGTCCTTTTCCACCGAAAAGCGCAGCCAACCTAAGCTCAACACGGCAATAATAATAACGCTTGTAACGATGGTTGAAGCGGGGAACCTAGCACAGAAACGACCAAGGCGGCTAAATGCCTTATCCAATGTAGAATTCAGCTGATAATATTTGGTGGGGCGGGTGAGAGATCCGGCATTCTCAATTATGTCGCCTTCGTCTTCTTCGTCGCTTGGACTGGCATCTTGTAACAATCGTACCCTTTCAATCTTTCTTTCACGGTGTTTCCGAAAGGCGACTCGACCCAAGACGCCGGAGACGAGAAGTAGAAGGGTTACAGAGTAGATCAAAATGACCGCAAATGAAAAGCATGGGAGGTAGCCAACGAAACAGGAATGTTCCGTCGCCAAAGCCGGCAACTGCGGACAGACAGCTGGACAATCGATACAAGAGCACCGGAATGCGCTATCCGAGTCGTTGCAGGACTTGGGAGATTCTGGCAATGCTCGCATTCCGTCGTCAAACGAATTTCTCGGTTTGGTCATAAAGTTGATTTGGAACGGACTGCCCAACAGCTTCTTATCGCCCAGGAATTTTAGGAATTGCGTATAATTTTTAGCACCACCACCGATAAAGTCCATTGCTTTTCCCCCAGATGCGCCATTCTTGACGTCCTTGCAGCTGTCGTAAAAGCCGCTCTGGTACTTCTCAGACCACAGATTGTCCAACTCGGTCACCAGTAATTTCCCTCGAACCTCCTCTGTCTGAGTAACATTTATGAATAGCGATTGATCGGGTGAGCAGGTAAAAGTGCAGAAGATATTAAAGAAATTCTCTTTGCAGGCAGGACATGAAGCGATGATGCCCTGAGCGAGTTTGAGGTTCTTGGACAGAGCATCAATCTAAGAGCCAAAGTCATGGTAAGTTGAGTTTTCGACCAAGCCATTGAAGAAATAGACGGGGAGCAGCAATACCTGTTCGTCCTCACAGCACACCGGTCCGTGACTCCATTTCTCACCGCACAGCGATACTAGTTTGTCACGCACTTTATCTTCGGGTTCCCGGGCGAGATCATTGTCGGGACAAGGTAGTTGCCCACCAAAGAACGACTTCTTCCCACAATGCCCTCTAATCGCACACCGGCCCTTCTCGTGGCGCTTGGTTTCGCCCTCCATGAATGCTGAGCTGCTTTGAACTGCAGCGAGGCCGACCAGAAGCACGGCATAGTATGAAAAGTGCATGTCGTAGAGTTGGCTCTCAAAGGGCTAGAAGCAATGGGATCGTGCTGTTTTGAGGTCTTGAGGCGGGAGCCTGGACGGCATGCGGATTCGGCAAGATGAGGGTACTAGGAGGTCAACACGGAAGCTGGGGTGGGAATGCAGCGGCACACCGCTCGGCAGCTCGACAAGGGCAGGCAAATCATAGGAGGCCAGCTCAGGAACGATCAGCAGGCGGGCGTCTGCAGGTTAAAAGCTCGTCTGGCCGTGGCGTCAGCTCTGGCTGGTCGATGAAGTTGCCGAATCTGGGAAGCGGGAAGATGTCACTCTTATGTAATCATCGTGTTGCTGAGTCAGCCCACGTGACCGCGCCAAACCGAAAGCGAGCATGGCCCTCGCCCATGTTGTCTCTCCCCCAAAAAAGGAACGAAGCAGAACATCCGATTTTTGAATGAATCTCGCTGGAATCCCTCCGTCGCTCTTCTTTCTCACCATCTGCTGCTCTGCCTCCTCGGAGCTTCAAACCTCGTTTTCTTCTTGCTGTTCGCTATTTTACTAATATCCTCCCTTCGTGCTGCTACCCGTGGCATTTTCTTTCAGTCACGTCACGCCGCAACTCGCGATCTCAGCCCTGTATTATCTTCCTTGTCTCCTACTTTAATCGCTCCTGCGCTCAATCCTCCTCGCCAGTAACATCATAAGACGTTCTCCATCTTTATCCCGACCCTACACCTTTATCTGGCCGTCCGTATTCTTCACTTTAGAATTTCGTCAACGAGACATTCCTTATGGCTTCTGTAAGTACCCCTTGGCTTGCACCAAACTGCACTCAGCGCCAGCTTCCCATTCCTTTCGCTCTTGGTTGGTCTCGTTTCTCGAGCTCTGTATGCTATAACGGTGATGGCTAATGCGTACTCTAAGCAGCCACGTCCTCCACACACCTTCAACAACCCATCTTACAACCTCCCAAACGGTTCCACAAGTGGCCCAGCTCCTGGAGCTACCGCACTGCTTCCAAATAACGGCAGGGTCATCCAGTCAGGCTCAGTTCGTATTCTGTGCGTTGCGGATGTTAGAGGTATGGTGCTCTCTAAATTTCTGAGATTTCCCTTTGCGATGAGCACGCGACAACGTTTTTCGACAGGATGTTGACATGGGCTTGGGTAACAACTAGGCAACTTGAAATCTTTGAATGAGCTGGCCAAACAAGCTCGTGCAGATCACATTATCCATACTGGAGATTTCGGCTTTTATGATGACACCTCTCTGGACCGGATTGCCGACAAGTAAGCTCGACGAGCCTCTTGCGCTCAATACCCGTTCTCAGTAATAGCTGGTGGCTGACTATTTTATTACTATAGAACATTGAAACATGTCGCACAATACTCTCCTCTTCTTCCGGAGTCTATTAAACGCAGCATCGCCCAGGTTCCTCCTCAACAATCCATCAAGCAACGTTTCAGCCCGGACCAACTCGTTCTTTCGGAACTGCCTCTACTTTTAAACAAGCAGCTTACACTCGATGTTCCCGTATACACGGTTTGGGGTGCTTGTGAAGATGTCCGCGTGCTAGAAAAGTTTCGTTCTGGAGAATACAAGGTGGACAAACTGCATATTATCGATGAAGCCAGCTCTAGACTGCTAGACGTTGGAGGTGTAAAGCTCCGTTTACTTGGTTTGGGTGGCGCCGTCGTGATGCATAAGTTATTTGACAATGGAGAAGGAAAAACAACCATCGCCGGTGGCCAAGGAACCATGTGGACCACTCTTTTACAGATGGGCGAGTTGGTCGATACAGCCAACCGCGTTTATGATCCCGCCGAAACCCGTATTTTTGTTACCCATGCGTCCCCGGCTCGTGAAGGCATGCTCAATCAACTTTCGGTCACCCTGAAAGCAGACTTTTCCAATCTCTGCTGGCTTACATTTTCGATATGGGCAGCTCGTACAACAGGTTTAGCGTTAACCCAACTTTGGACCA
>NW_003052500.1:3232911-3234868 GCF_000003515.1 Uncinocarpus reesii 1704 | reverse complement strand
ACTTGACATGCGCTTGATATTGTGAGCAAGATGCCAAGCGTTGCTAACGGTGGCAATCCATTTGGAGGCCCAGTTACGGCTTCTAATGCCGGCGGTCAAGTCGATGAGAGTGCTTTCAAGAATATGTGGAACTTCAATCTTGCGGACGCTGCGTTTGGCTATCTTGTTTTAGATATCGACGGTGGAAGGATCGGCACTGAAATGCGCGCCCAGGGATTCAATTTTTCACACCGTGGTGGGAAACCAGCGCCAGCAACTGCCCCAGCTCCGCTTGCACAACACACTACAGTTTCTCCCATCAGCGGTGGAGCTACTGGTCCTGGAAGTGCCACAGGTGCTCCCTCTAGTCAGGTGAGGCCGCCGCCTCAATTTGGTCAAATGCAAGCGCAGCCCCCTCGCGGCACTGGTTCTCAATATCAGCCTCCCGTTTCTCAAGTGCAACCCCCGTTGCCAAAGCCAACTCCACCGAAATCAGCCGCTTCTCCTGTGCCTGTAATCCCAGCGAAAGAAAAGCCGGGCACTCCACAGCCAGCTGTTCCAAATGTTCCTGCATCTGGAAACGGCGCGTCCGCGAAGCCCGCATCAGAACCGAATGGAACCATCCATGCAAGCAAGCCCACCGAATCGGCGCCAAAACCTGCCTCTCCTGCGGAAAAGAAAATAATCAACGGCCTCTTCATTTCGAATGTCGATAACGAAGAAGCCATCCGCAAACTATTCCCCGACGAAGACAGAGCTAAGATTCTCAAAATTGAAAAGCTGGGTAAATACAACAACCATGTTGTCTCATTCCCAACTATGGAGGATGCAAAAGCAGCTCTAGAGAGACAACCACTTGAACACAAGAAACCTAGCCCACCTGGACCCAACCGTAAACCCAATGTGAAGATGTTTGAAGATAGAGGCGGTCGTCGCGATGGCCAAGGCAACGCTGGAACCTGGCAAGCAAGCAATCGTGGCGGTGGCAC
Organism: Uncinocarpus reesii 1704; assembly: GCF_000003515.1. Lineage (NCBI taxonomy): Eukaryota > Fungi > Ascomycota > Eurotiomycetes > Onygenales > Onygenaceae > Uncinocarpus > Uncinocarpus reesii. The sequence goes on along the minus strand of NW_003052500.1, from coordinate 3,233,900 downwards.
CGGTGGTCAACGAAGTGGATATCAGAGCGGAAGCGCCACTAGTGACGGTGAGAGCGGACGAGGCCGTGGTGGATTTGGTGGTCGCGGACGAGGCCGTGGAAATGATCGAGGTGGACGTGGACGGGGAGGAAGGACGGGAGGATTTGGCAAAGGTCCCTCAGGACCAGGCGAATCCGGATCGCCAACGCCTACATCCGTGGGTGGTGACAAGCCAACTGAATCCTAAAAAACGTGCCGTGTGCTTGGAATTGTCACGAACTCCCTTCAACTTCTAGTGATATCCCTTTACCTCTGCTATTTGCCCGGACATTATTGACGAACTTGTATTATCCACCATTAAATTTCTCGCCTTTTTTTTGTGGTTTTCTACTTTTTTTCTTTTTATCTCCTCCTTTTACTTTACGATGTGCTTCTAGTATGTTTTAAATACCTCTTCGACCTCAATGACGGGCTGTCTTAGTTTATGGAAATGTTGAAAAGACCTTTATTCTTTTTGTACGTCCTCCTTCGCCTCTCGAATCTCATCGACTGAAGCAAGCAATTTTGACGGTAGTTCACACATGACTCTCACCAGGCGGAAGAGGAAAAAGCGGGTGTTTCTCCCGGTGTCACAGTTGATAGCGTTTGGGTCATTTTCCGATGATTAATTTTTTCATAAATGTACTTTATCAGTTTACCCATTAAACAGTTTCCTCCTTTCTCCGTGTTTCTTGCTTTGTGATGGTTTTCTCTTTGCTCTCTTTGCGTTTTGATAATGAGATCTGGGGTTGGTTAGATGTTGATTTGAGGGGAGAGGAGGCTTCAGTCTGCAGGGTTCGATGGGCAACTTTCACGCAGCTGCGTAACTATATTGTATGGGGAACGTGGCTCATTTGAAATGGTCATGGAGCTGGAGAGGAACGAAAAGCAATAAAATGAATCAACAACTCCTTTGTTGGGTCTCAACGATCCCTGTCAACGCCTGCGATTTCGACTAATGTTTATCAGAA
>NW_003052500.1:3230208-3232505 GCF_000003515.1 Uncinocarpus reesii 1704 | reverse complement strand
GAATACCAAGGACGATAAGATAAAGGAAAACGGAATTCACACATATTCAATAGCCAGTCGTAGTCCCCTAACACAACCATATGGTGTCATAGGGTTAAAAAAGCCTGTAGGCAAGAAGAGCAAATAAATAGATGTACCTGCGGAGGGGTGGGAATCTCGTGAAAGTAGGCAAAGGGAAATAAAGATAACTTTTTTATCTTCGTTTGTCCGTTTTTCCAATTAATCATACTGTGCGATTATAAAGCTCGGGTCATTATGTCCTCGACATCTTTCTGGTTGACGACAACACCGCCCTCAGAACAGCGCGCTTTGGTGCGTAATTCCGTGCATAGATTGTCGACATCAATTTCACCATTACGGAACTTCTCCATGGATTGCAAGCGGTCCCTAATAGATTTCAAGTTAGTCATACATAGGCCGATGTATTCGCGAAATGGAAAGAGGGCTAACCATATCTTGGTGCAAGTCATCATTTGTGACCTGTCCTCGCCGGGAACGACTTCCTCATCAGCATCTAAGGAGCGATCGATCTGAGTGATCAGATCAGGTTTTGAAGCTGGGCTAGTGCCAAGGTCGAAGCTCGGGAATGAGTTGCCCAGCTCTGGAAGAGGGAATGCATCATTGAAGAAGCTCCCAAAATCCTGAGACAAGACCGCATCTTGTGGTTCGCGATAATCATTGAAAAGGATTGGGTCGAATTGACCACCATTCTGCTGAACAAGAAGGTTGAGTCCAAGAGAATCATCGGTGTTGCGTTCAGGGTTCGTTTGCTGGTTAGAAGAATTCGGACTCTCCTTTAGACGGGACAAGGCTACCGGAACTGGATCTTCAGCACACCCACACGCTTCGTTGAGCTTTTCATAAAAGGATTTCTCACATTCGTCTAGGGTAGCGGGGCTATTGCCGGATATATTTGGTGCTGATTGGCGATTGACCTTTGCTGTTTGAGGTGAGTTCACAGCGGGCTCGGGAGATGTCCCAATGGATGAAGTTCGGCCATGATGAGATTCTGAGGAAGTAGAAGGAGAATTTGTGTTGGATGCACCTTGAAGTCCAGATTTATGGGATGAGTAGCTGCCTTGCCGTTTAGTTTGATCAGTGCCGTTTTGCGGTTTAGCAGCAGAGCCAGTTCCATTAAAATGGCTGGAGGTGGAGACATTTTTAGTAGTACCAGCACCACGTCCGTAAAGCGAACGATATGCCTCGATCTGGGAATTTGCCGCGGACGCCGAACCAGTGGACTGGGCAGATATGCCATACGATCCCTTAAACATATCCCTATTCAAAACGCCTGGCGCTTTATATTGCATTGCCGGCAAAGACGATACTTGAGACGAATTTGGAGGACCTTGGGTTTTTGCCAAAGAGTTATTGTTAAACATTGCGCCCGGGAGATCACCGAACTTTGGAAACTCGAAAGAAAAGTCGTTATTGAATCGTGATGAGCGAAGATCGTTGTTTCGGGTGGCAGCAGTTGGAGGTAGGGAATAGTTGTTCCCGCTGCTCATCCATGAAAGGCGCTTGCGATACTCTCTGAGTTCAACCTGCAGCCTTTCTATCTGAGCACGAAGTAGAGTGTTCTCATTGTTGGCCGCCTGGGACGCCTTTTCCAGATCCTCAACCTTAGTTTCCAAATCTTTGAGGTGTTTTTCTTTACGTTCACGGAAAGCTCGCTGGGCCGCCCGATTCTGTGCCTTACGCTTCTATTGAAGATGTAAACTGTGGTCAATGAAACCGGCTATGTAAATGCGGGAAGGGAGATAGGATTACACACCGAAGTAGGTTCTGATGTTAGAGGCTTCCTCCCAGGTTTCTTTGCCACTTTCTCATCGCTCTCCTTTCTCTTTTTCCCACTTTCTTCTTCCTCTTTTCCGTCGATGCTCTTTCTTTTCTCACGAACCTCCATGGTAGGAATATCACCGATCAGATCTTCCTCAATAGCTTCAAAGTCGGGATCAAGAGTAAAATCCAGAAAGGGGCTATCATCGCCAAAACTTAGACGCCCTGACCCAGGAGCAGCATGATCGGAAGGAGAGTTGAACAGTTCATTAGAGGACGCGCCGTTTCGGTTTTCCATATGTGGCGACTGCTGTGTTTTGACAGGTACGCCGTCAAAGGTCGTGTCCTCTTGCGGTTTACCCGCCTGATTCGGAGATGAAAGGGTCGCGAAGAGAAGGTCTTGTTGGTCGGGAGTGAAAAATAGACTGCGTTGATATAAGGAGTCAAAATTAGACATAATTGCGATGGAGCTAATTTTCCCGCCGAGAGTGATACCAAAGGACTGGATGAAAAAGAGA
>NW_003052500.1:3156909-3229835 GCF_000003515.1 Uncinocarpus reesii 1704 | reverse complement strand
TTCATCGGGTGATTTTTATTGAGAACCCAAGGCAAACAACAGTGGGGGATCAAACAGCTGGGAAGATGTGATGCAAGTTGGGCAGGGCGGAGGGAGCTGGTTCTAGAATGAGGGCGGGGTGAGGGAGCTGTGAGAGGAGATCGTCGGGGTGACACGAGAGACAAAAAGCGGCGTCAGTCTGGCTGGCAGCACCCGTACTGCGACCATTCATCCAAGCTCTGCTGCCGAAGCCAGTCCGCACGGCCAGAAGAGCGCGCGAGAGAGAGAGAGAGTGCGTGGGTGTGTGTTGGATGCAAGGTGGTCGATTGATGCAGAGGAGACGAAGGGCGGACGTTCTCGCGGCGTTGCCAAGGCGCCAGGTCGCTTTGGGGTTGAAACCTTGCTTTGCGGCACGATGACTCACCGGCCATTAAAGCGGCACTGTGTTCTAGAACCCACTATCCGCACTGGCTCGGTTTCTAGTTGAACCTTCCGCCGCGCCTTGCCGGATCCAGCGCCGACTCCACGCCGCTTTTGACTGCCGCGATCAGCGCATTATAAATCCCAACTCCTCTTCACTTGTCATCTGATGCGCGCTCATCGCCGCCACTCATCTGGTCGTTGAATCAACTGGGACAAAGGAAAAGCGAGATTCCCTTTGCTCGATTCGACGCATGTATGATGCGATCCCCGTTGTGACAGAACACCTATGTCTGCTCAGTCGCTGCTTTATTAACTAATTATTTAACTAGCCATGCAATGCAACTTGCAGGGGAGACGCACCCAACAACTTGATGCTTCTCAGAATCACTGCAATTGCCAAGCCATGCGCATCATGACCGTCCTTTGGTTGCTAGCATCGATTGCTCTGGTGATAGGTATCCCTGTGCTATGGATTCCTTGAGACTGTTTTCAACACAGTTGAACCTGTTGAGATCCCGACTTTTGGGACATGCTATGGATATTCATTGCTGCGCGAGTCTTTAGAGAGAATTCTTTACCGTCACCCTCATAGACCCTTCGCCTTTGGTTTTCTCCGAGTGATTAGCTATCAAGCGCGATAACATATGTATAGGTATCCAGATTTGCAATGGAGAAAGAATTGGACCTACGCAGACCAACAATTGTCCACCTTCTTGCTCGTAATAGTCACTCTGGACACTTAGTCACTATTTAATCCCTTCTTTTGTGAATGGCTGGAATCCCCATCTCGGGTCAATCTAGACTGCTATCGCTTTCGTCTTAACCTCGAACTAGTACTACAGCGGTTATAGTTGATACTTTCCAGATCGGATAAAATTACATAAATAGATGCTTTGCCCAATTTATGTCTTGCTCTCATTTCTTTCACGCATCAAATTGTTCCACTAGACGCACGTCCATCCATACCTTGGTCTCTGCTTTGAAGCTGCGATCATGGATGTTAGTGAATTAGTCAAACAAAGCAAACATCATCCAGGTAGCCGCTCTCAAAGCCGCCGGCGTCTCCCAGACATCAACTTCATCTTCAGCCAGCTATCGCAACACATTTTTTACCATATTCTCCCCTCTTTTCCTGATTTAGTTTCAGTCTAATCTTACCATAGCCATGAGTACAGACATCGTCGCTTTGGAAAATGAGGTGAAGGAATTCAAGCTTCAGGTAACAATCCCCCCCTCCCTAGTTGCCTTCACCTCTTGAGCTGACACTCCCTTCTCAGCTTGAGTCTGTTCAGTCAAGCTTGCAGGTAGATCCAGACAATACCGAGCTCCAAAGCCTTAAGACTGAGCTTGAAGAACTTATATCACTTACCGAACAATCCATTGCCGAATTGCGACCAGCATCTGTACCTACGCCCGCCCAATCGAAACCGTCAACTCCCCCGGTAAAAGAAAAGTGGTCTAAAGAGAACCATCCAGCATACCAAGCTGGTTACCGGAAATCTGCCGTTGAGGCTACCCCCGTCGAAGAGCCTTTGCACTCTGTTTCGTTCTCGGTTAACGACAACGTTCTCGCCAGATGGGTATCTGGAGATAACTCTTTCTATCCAGCCCGTATCACCTCAATCACCGGTTCCTCCACAAATCCAATATACATTGTTTCCTTCAAGTCATACTCGACCACCGAGACTCTAACCGCAAAAGACATTAAACCCATCTCTAATGATTCTCGAAAGCGCAAGGCTGATGGGATACCAGGAACACCAGGCCCGCAGTCTCTACCGGCGAATTCCAGCGTTATATCCGCTGCCGCTGATATTAACCCAGCTCTAGCCAACAAGGCTCGAACTGAAACCGTCAAGCCTGCCGATGGGTCCCGCCCTGCTAAAATGCCTCGAAAAGTGAAGGCCAATAAGGATCTGGAGGCGGGAAAAGCAAAGTGGCAAGATTTCGCTAGCAAGGGTAAATTTGGCAAGTCTTCTAAAAAGGAGAGCATGTTTCGTACTCCAGAAGGCGTCAATGCTCGTGGTACGTTTCGTTTCATACTGTACACAGCATTCTAGGTTCCGTCGTTGCTAACATGTGGCGTTTGCTTTAGTTGGATTCACCGGATCGGGCCAGCAGATGCGCAAGGATCCGGGCAGGAGTCGACACGTATATCAGCAGGAAGAAGATACCTACTAGTCTTTACTGCTTTTCATTTTTTTTTTTCGCCCCTTAACTCGCGCGCCATATTTACCTTCACGACGGCCAGTATCTCGATGACATGAGTATTTTGCTGTCCCTTGTTGATAAATACTTTCTTTCATGCATCACTTCTTTTTGCGACAGGAGTCTAATTTAAGATAGTGGATTGACCGTGTTATTCTGTCATAAATTTCCTGAGAGGCTGGTGTCCCTTTCGCATGGCTTTATCCCTGCCTACTGGTGACGAGCCAAGCTGCATCTATATCCTTTTCTCTAGATAAGAAACTAATATCTCGTTGACCTAAAAATTACAAGCAGCTTGACATCCGAGATACTTGCAATACAAGAACGGTTTGCTAGGAGCTTATGCATTTCATGTCCTATAAAATAATGTTTCGTGGGCAATGAGAACATAGCCAATACATACTTTTACGGGCCTAAAAGGATCCCAGATTATATGAAGAGTATCAATGACCAGACAAAATTTTTCATTGGTATAGGATCTGTTTCAATCGCTCAAGAGGATATATACCAGGCTAGCTTCTAAATAACCTAAGCCCACCCTCCTCTACGTCCTCGTCGTCACTGGTCACTCCATCTTTGCCTTCATCGTCTTCACCGAGAACCTCCCTTGCGCTTCTCCCTAACAATGACGCGAAGAATTCCTCCCTCGCTCTATCCCCCCACGATCCTCGTTCCTCCGGAGCCATGAAATTTTGCAACTTTTCATGCACATTGTACTTCATCTTCCGGCCCTTGGATGCCTTTGTATCGACGGCGCGCTTGATTTTATCCTTGCGCATGCCGGTTGTAGGGTGAATGGATAGGCCTGTTAAACGAGAGGGGAGCTGGGAGTCGATGGCCGCAGTGGAGGAGGACGAGGTCATTCGCTGTTCGACCAGGTCGCGAAGAAGGGATTGGTAAAAGGCGGTGTCGTCGTAGATAGTTCGATGAGGTTTGGGGTCCTCAGGGCGGCCGATATTTGCAGTGGTAGCCGCAGTTTCAGTGGCGATATGGGCGTCTAGAACAGCGGTGATGGTCTGGCGGTCGGATTGGGTGGTCAGAAGCTTGTTTTGGTTTGATGGGAGGGCGGCGCGGATGCCGCGGGCTTTGATGGACCATTTGTCAAGGATGGCACGGCGATGAGGGAGGGACTTGGTTTCGAAATCGTTCATTTGGCTCCAGATGACTGTGGAGGGGGTATCTATGGTGATCGGTGTGCGTTTGCGTTTTCTGGAGGAGGCATCTTTGGAACGGGAGTCGGCGAGGGCATGGCGCAAGTCGTCCAGAGCATTCCATAGCGAGACTGCAGCAGTTTCGGCGGATGTGATTAATTGCTCATGCATGTTTGGATCCACCTCAGGCTCAGAGGGCAGGTCATTGAGCGAGGTAAGACCTTTCTGTAGTCTGATGCGGCTGTTTAAAAGTGCATCAAAGGCACGTCGTTGTCGTTTGACCGCCGCACCCTTTGCGGCGTCTGCCTTGGCCGCTTGGGATATAGATGCGGCAACGACTTTATGATCGGAGGCCATAAGTCGACGTAATTCTTCCCTCTCGTCGAAATGATTGTTTTTCCGCAAGGGAGGCTTCTCCTCGTCTTCCTCGTCATCCCCTGATTCTTCGCTCTCCATGTCCTCAACTCCATCTTCACTTCCGAGATCTTCATCTATGCCATCCATGTTTTCCGTTCCGTCGTTTTCATCCCCATCTTCGTCGTCATCATCGTCATCATCATCATCTCCGCTGCCGTCATCTAGCCCAGACATATCGTCTTCCTCAAGCCCTTCCTCGCTATCTGCGGAGCCAAAGGAGTCATGATCATAGTCGACCGCATTTAAAGCATTTCTATCAACACGAGAGCCTTCGTATTCGCGCCCAAGCTCAACCGGGACCGGTTTGCGGAGCTTGCTTTTGCTATTGAACCAGAAGTTATTAGTATGTGGACTTTGGAGAAAATGGGATAAGCAGAAGGATCACACCCAACAGCTTCGTAATGCTCGCGCCCAGTATATTCAACTCCATTTCCATCTCCTGATAATTGATCCTCGTCGCTCGTTTGTCCGTAATCGCTCTGATCTTCGGGATCGAAATCTGCTTTGGGGTTAGATTTCGCTGATGTCGCGGAAAATTGCCAACGTACCTTTTGGAGTTGGATCTTCAAGCTCAGAAACCTGTTCAGCCAGAGATTTCACTTTCTTTTTAATTCCCGCCATGGTCGCGTATATCCTCGAATCCGCTGTGCTTTTTGTCGCTGGAGATTATTTTTCGAAGTAAATTTTGGTTGAAGCTCTCTCGGGAAACATTCCTTTTATTGGATGGGGAAGGCTAGCCGAACCTAAGCTCCCGACCACGACGGAGTAGTTTGGCGACATGCAAGGAGCTCCGGGGCGCAATGGAAGTGCATGGAGGGAATCACCCTTGATATTTGAGGGAAACATGCGTCGGAGTTACTTTTCTACTCTGCGGCAGCTTCAGCATGACAACCCGTTGGTAAATATCCCACGCTGCTCCCAATTCCTTTTCTAACCAGTTATCCAAAGGGATTGCCGCGTTCAGGCACGCCGCCGTCTTTCCCTCGCCGCCGTGGCTTGCCACAGAAAAGGAAGATTCGCGATGTGAACAAGGTAGTGGCAGTCTCATCTGCTAAAGGTGGAGTGGGCAAATCGACAATCGCTGGTAGGGTCCGTTTGGTGAATGTCCCGGTTCTGAAAGGTGTTGACAGTTAACGGTGGACGCCTGATAGTGAACATTGCATTGTCTTTTGCTCGACGGGGAATTCGCACGGGAATTCTTGATACAGACATTTTTGGACCGTCCATTCCTACGCTGCTTAACTTGTCCGGAGAGCCGCGGCTCGATGACAGTACGTTTCTTCGTAGATGCTCCTCCGTCATCTCGAAGTTTTATTAGGCTGACTGGATTTTCCAGAGAACTGTCTTGTTCCACTCACGAATTACGGTCTGAAATCCATGTCTATGGGTTATCTTTTACCTCCTCCATCGCCAGAATCAACAATCACCACATCCGACCCTAATACTGCCCCGCTAGACACAACCCCCATCTCATGGCGCGGTCTCATGGTTTCGAAAGCAATGAACCAGCTCCTCCACTCCGTTTCGTGGGGACCACTTGATATCCTCATTCTTGACCTACCCCCAGGCACCGGAGACGTGCAGCTAACCATAAACCAAGAAGTGGTCGTGGACGGTGCTGTGATTGTATCCACACCGCAAGACATCGCCCTAAGAGACGCTGTCAGAGGCTATGGGCTATTTCAGAAAATGGATGTTCCTGTTTTGGGTATGATAAGGAACATGGCCTTTTTCGCTTGTCCACACTGCGGCAAACAGACAAGAATATTCTCGGGGGGGATTTCCGGGCAAGGCCATGAGTGTCAAGACAACAGTGGAGTCGTAGCGGCTTGTGAGCGCCTGGGCATTGACTTTCTGGGGGACGTTCCCCTTGATGCGAGAGTGTGCGAGGACGCTGATAGGGGCGTTCCCACTGTCGTGGCAGAAGAGGGCGATGACCGAAGCGCGAGAAGGAATGCATTTTTAAACATCGCTGAGAAGATCGCCCGAAAGGTTGGGCTGGAATGGAAATGACTGACGTGTAATAAAAGTTAACTAAAAGGCTCTCTTGGTAAGATTAAACTTGGCTCTTCAGGATGCATGGATTTAGCTGGAATGACCAGCTCAGATGTGAGCGTATATCTAGGCAGACATGGCCCTGTTTGTAAAGAGAATGAATGTAGGATCGGAATGATAGGTTCAATATGTGAATCAAGAAAGCCCTACGCATACAGTATAGGATATTTTGAGGAGATAATTATGTAGCTACGGAGTAGTAGTTATAGACATCGAAAAATACGTACGTTCAAGTCTCGACACAGCAATAACACATAACTACTCCGTACATCAATGCCCGCCTTGAATCTCAATATATCCCCAGACGCATCCAGTGCAAACAATTCTAACTGCAAATATAAGTGTTTCAAATAACCCCAATCAGTTACACCACATCCTAAACACCAATACATGCCTGGTATCTACCTTACAACACCCCCAACCTCCTCTAGACGCATACAGTTTCAATAATATCTTCTCGCGTTTTCGGCGCCAACTCGTTCATCTGAATAGGCACTTGAATATCCACTCCGCGCATCCATCGCTTCAACATCTCCATTAACCCCAGCTCCCAGCCGTGACCCGGTGCTGACATTTTCACTCGCCGGAAACGGCGGGAACGGTTCCGTCTCTGACGGTGCCGTAGGCCCCGTGGAATTAAACTCATCAGCCAATCCCTTGCCCTGATAATAACGTCTAGACGAGCCCCGCGCCGTCACAAAGCTAGGTCGCGCTTGACTGCTGAGGTGTGTCGACCCGCGCGACCTCGTAGCATTTAGAGGTGCAGGACGGTCCATGTCGTATCGAGGATACCGGTCGGAAGCGTTCTCATAACTTGGCCCTTCATCTTCATCCGGTTCCTCAACGCGGAGCTTGCGACGATCGACGAATCCGGAAGTACTTGCATCGTTCGGGGCCAAGCGATCCCTGGGTGCACGGTAGGATTTTGTGTGCATTGGCACAGACTGCCTACTCGGCAGCGCGGAGGTTGACTCGCGGGGAGTTGCCCAGTTTTGCGACGATTCTGACTCGTGGATGGGAGATGAAGGCCCTACTACCCCTTGAGCATGTCGAATTGCTCGAGTACTAGCTCTATCGTTGGGGTCTCGATGCCGAAGAGAGCGTTCGTGCCTTGGATGGGCGTCGCGAAGTGCACTCCGCGGTGGAGCTTCACCTGGATGTGGATGGTGATTGACTGTTATCTGGGGCGTAACTAGTCCAGGCGTGTTCCGCCCCTCGATATATCCATTGCTTTCTCTTGCGTTGTTGTTTTGAAAAGTGGTATAATCGGTGTACCTTGAAGACGCGAGTGAAGATGGACGACGAGGTGAGAATTTCTCCGAAACGTCTCTTTCAGACTCATTTGACTGCCCTACATCTGTAACCACTCTGGTTTCGCTTGCTGGCCTCGGCATGGGAGCCCGAAAACGACCACCATATTCTCCGGTCTCTTTGAGGGCCGCTTCATCGTGCTTATTCCCAATAGAATTCCAAAGTGTGAGAGCACGACTCTTCTTCGAAGGTCTTCGTATCCGTTGAATAGAAACGCCCCGCCTCGCTGCTGCAGAGCTGGGCGGCGGTATCTCTCCCGGAGCCAGCTCCTCAATACCCAACAGTAACTCCTCTACTCGCCTTTTCAATACTTTACGCCTCTGTCGGGCGTACTTGGTATCCCACTCATGCTTCGCGTTCATCCACCGCCTTACAGGCCCAACCTTTGGTTCTCCAATATCATCAGGAGGGATGTTGAGTGCTGGAAGTTGAGACTCATCCGGTAATGGGTGAACATTGCCATATCCGTCAATCAACTGTCGAATCATGTGGCGATGGAATGGTGGGAGAGGATCACCAGCCTTTCCAACGGATCTGAAACCTTGCTGTTGCTGGAACCGTCCCTGTTGCTGCCCACCAGGGTAATCAATATTTCCGCTGGAAGACGTACTCCAATCAGGGATTTCAATGCTAGCTTCTTGCGCTCGTGAAAGCACCCAAGCCCCGAATTGCGCAATCGAACGAAACATGTACTTCGCCGGCTGGGTGAAGCTGAGAGTTGGGGCCACATGACAGAGGTTATCCCAAACCTGTAGCTGTACATATGTAGGGCCATATCTTCCTATGGTCTTTCGTTCCGGGTCGTGTCGATTTAAATATTTTTCGCCTGGCAGATATGCTGTGGGATTAGCGGCTTTGTGAGCAAAGTAAATTTGTTCATCTCGAAGCATCTCGCCGCCACCAGTGAGAATGAGTAAAGGAGGCAAACCGCCCAGTGACGGCTGCAAGACTGGTGAAACGAGCGGGTGCGATAGCATTTCATTAGTAGTATACATGTGAATTTGATCTTTCAATTCCACGACGACTCCGTCCATACGGATCGTTAGTAGATGGTCTGGTTGAATGTGGTCATGGCTGGTATCTCCAAACCTGGCTGTACGATGTTCCGGCAACCGTTCAAGATGGCCAGCTTGGGTTGTGGCAGTAGCTTGGCGGATGAAAAACTGCTCGATAGCATGTTCATCAACTGTAGTCGTGCTATCTGCCACTGGTGGAGAGTTTATAGCCTGGAGAATCTTCCCGGCGCAATTTGTTACTACGCCCATTTCGTCGGCATTTGGAGGTGGCCAGCCCATCGACGGCCGTTGCATGAAGCCGTATACAGGCAAGTAGTCCTGGCCTGTGGTATCATTCATACTAGGAAACGAATGTGTCAAGTCGAGCCACGGAGAGATCAAAATCGCCCCCGCAGGCAATGGTATTTTTTGATCACGGAGAACTATAAGCATCCTATTTGTAGGTTGTCAGTTCTGTAGTGAGAGCATCACTTGGCCACACTTACGACGCCACCATTCCGCCCCCAGACGAATCTCCGGCAAATATTATCTCTTCGGGCCTGTGAAGGGTCAAGAGATGTAGGTAGGCTGCCAAACAGTCCTGCAGGCCGCATGGAAATGGAAACTGAGGAGCCAATCGATACCTTGCTATTGGTTGTTAATGTTATTCTTCCGAATCATGAATTCAATCCAGTCAACTCACTACCAAACACGTTAGCACGGGTTCTACTCATCGCATAAATCGTCATTGACTCTCTTACCGAGCAAATACCCTCGCCTTGAGCTTCCTTGCATGGCGCTGCAACTGATAGCGATGCGTATCCACACTTCCAAAGTAATGCGCCCCTCCATGCACATATAATATGATCCGTTTGGATTTCTGACCCAGATTTCTCCGTTCTGTATAATCGCTCCTCATCTCGATCCATTCGGCATAAAGGGCAACGTCGTCCCCTCTCCACTGCCACCATGTTTTCCCTCCAACTCGGTCAATCCCTTCAGGACCAAGCTCTGCGATGATGAGGTGCCCTGCAGACACGAGGTGCTCGGCGGGAACCACGACATTGGACTGCTTGACCCAGTGGGGTGAAGGGACCCGGCGAGCGGTGAAGGCCTGGAACTGCTCGACTGTGTGGTGAGAGGAATAGTACATGAAGCGGCGGATGACCTCCAGTCCCTCATGGTAGGAAAGACGGTGCGTTGGTTTCTGCTTGGGTGGCTTTCCTCCGAAGTGCTGTCTCGGAAACATTCATGTCAGCAAGGGGGATGTCCTCGACGGAGCGGACTGCGGGATTGACCTTACATGAGCCCACCATGTTTTGAGAACCGTGGGTGCAATCGCGGAAGCAACGGTAATAGTGTTGAAAGGCATAGTCGGTCCCAACTTCACGGCTACGTCTCAAATCCAGAGCCTCACCGTCGCAATCATTCAGGGGCCCCGGCCACAAATGCGGGATTCAAGCAACGGCAAACTGAAGAAACTGAAGAACTCGAGAATGATCATTGCAAGAAGTAGTCAGACCAATATGCAAACAGGCTAGCCACTCGAGAGTAACCAGGAAACGGCCGTTCCTCAGTCCCGTCGTCGGCGGTTTTCTCATTCTTTGGGCTGAGTTCGGAGTGATGTCATGGACGTTGGCGATGCAAAACCGAGCAATCCCCGGCTACCACGCGAGAAACCGCAAGAGACGGCAGCAAGGGCGCACAGGCAACGGCAAGGAGTGCTCGTCGTCGACTATACAGGGGCAGGGCTGAGTGAAGTGAAGAGACGGTGTTGTTGAGCACGACGGCGCAACTCGGATCTCAGTCGTTCACATCGTATTTTCGAGCCATCGAACTTTTTCTCCATAAAAAAGCCGCGGGGCCATATAGCGGATATCACACAGCGTTCTTCATACTCCTCAAGCTACTCAGATCTTGAGACAATATCGGAGCTAGAGTATTTTTGATAGATCAAAACAAGGGACAACAGAAATCATCGTGATACGCCGCTTTTCCTCTGCAACCTTCCTCCCCCGACACCATCGCACACAGTCCAGCCGACAATGGACGGAACATCGCAATCGCAGCCTCAACCCCCCGAGCAAACACCTACCTCTCTCTCGCCTTCCGCCCAACTCGACCTCGCCATCACCCTAGCCCTCCACAACTGGCCTGTCCTCAGCCTCGCTGTCCAATCCTCCTGGGGAGGCCCCACCTCCGCCGACAAGCGCGACTGGCTCTGCGCCGCCATTGCGGAACTCTTCACCGACCGCCCCGACACCGACGCAGGCGATCTCGAAGAGGTCCTGCTGCAAGTGATGAACGATGAGTTTGACGTCGTGGTTGACGACGAGAGTGCGGGTGACGTCGCCGATCGGATCATCGACCTGAAGGGGAAAATCGACAAGGGAGATCTGGAGATGGTGAATAAGTTGTGGGAGGATTGGAAGCAGAGAGAGGGCAAGGCTTCTAGTGTTGGGTTGTTTAAGAGGGTGGAGACAAACGATGAGGACCAGGAGACGGACGAGGATGAAGAGGAGGATGGAGAGGATGAGGATGTCGAGATGGAGGATGCGCCAGCGACAAGGCCGCCGCGGGAGGTCATAGAGCCCGAAGTTGACGAGGATGGTTTCACAAAGGTTGTTGGGAGGAGAAAACGGTGATATTTCAACATCCTACGTATTCTTCCTGCTGAAAATTCGGAGCCACCACGCTTATAGACTACGGCGGATGACAGGAGTTGGGGTTCACAAAATATTTGATTGATGCACTTTTGAACAGAGCCTTTCCTCACGGGCGCTTTATTTCCTAATCTATGGCAGAGATAGACCTTCGCCAGCAGGGACTAAAAGCCTTCTTGATACAAACCATAACGGCATCCTGTATAAAGAGTAGGTACAGCAAAGTAGCAATCCTACCATGGCAAAACTATATAACCTTAAGCAGGGGTATCGGTGATCAATTTGGTAATCATCCCAATGGCAATGGTTTGTCCCTGTTGGGTACGATGTTAGTACACGGCCACTTCATACAGTATCAACAAGAACCACGTACCTGATCCCGGAGGGTGAACCGTCCAAGCTGATTGTAATCCTCAAACCGCTCCACGCAAACGGCACCAGCCCCCCCGATTACTTCAAGCCGAGCGATGATGGTTTGTCCCTTGCTGGCAAATGGTGGCGGTTTCTTACTTCGCCTACCGGTTTCCTTCTCAAGCTTGTGGAGTAGCGCCGCGAAGGTGACTTCTTCAATGGCTGAGTGTACGTGCATCACGCAATTGAAACCGGCAGTCAGAATACTCTTCAAATCAAGGATTCTAATCTTAGCTTCAAAAGCAGTAACGCAATGGACCGGTCGCTTGGGAGAACACATGACAAATCCAGGCATGATGTCTTCTTCTTCGGCTCCTCGTAAACGTGCCCGGATTTGATCACCGCACGTAGCGGTGGGAATCTCCTCCTCTGTTTCACCATAGAGAGCAGTGACAGTAACTTCTTCTCTGTTTGGCATCAGAATGCATGTGGCCCCTTTCTTCAGAACACCAGATTCAATTCGCCCTTCAATCACTGTTCCCATGTCCTTGTATTTCGCGTTGATCGGCATCATGAAGGGAGCGTTAATCTTTCGCTCGGGCATGCTCATATTATGAAGATAATCGAGCAACGAAGGACCATTCCACCATGGCGCCAAATCTTTGGGGACAGGTGTGTTAATCCCCACGGTTTTCTGGGCAGAGATAGGCATGAATTTCAGGTCATCTTTTTTGTATCCCATAGCCTCCAAGAATTTCCCAATTTTGGTTGAACACTCTTCGTAACGCGCTTTACTCCATTCCACTGTAGGATCATCCATTTTGTTAACTGCAACTATGAGTTTCTTCACACCAGCATTCCTAGCAAGTAATGCGTGTTCACGCGTCTGACCACCCCGCTCAAACCCGGTCTCGTATTCGCCCTTTCTGGCAGAAATGACGAGGATACCCACATCAGCTTGAGAGGCACCACCAATCATGTTGGGAACAAAGGATTTGTGCCCAGGAGCATCGAGGATCGTATAGTGACGAGTCATGGGGCCCTGGGCAGTTTCGCCAGACGTCTTAAAGAAGGCGCGGCCAACTTCCACGGTTTTTCCTTTGGATCGTTCCTCGTTTGTCAAATCTAGAGCCCAGGAGAGATACCAAGTTTCTCGACCAGCATCCTTAGCCTCCTTTTTATACTTTTCCATCGTACGTTCATCAACCATACCCGTCGCGTACAGGATGCTGCCACCCAATGTTGACTTGCCCGCGTCGACGTGACCAATGAAAATCAAGTTGACATGTTCACGTTTCTCACCGTAAATTTCCCGCAAGGTCGCTTCATCCACATCAGCGGCTTGTTCTCTAGCAACAGAATCTGCATCACGGGCTGCTGCCTTCGTTTCGGCGCGACTGGGGGACGATCGACCGGATGACGGGGAAGGCGACGTCTTTCCAGAAGCCGCGGTCTTTTTCTCTGTTTTCTCAATAGCTTTGGCGGCAGTGACCTTGGATGCTGCCTCAACTGCCGCGGGTCCACTAGCCTTTTCGGGTGCAGAATTTATGGTGGAAGCTGGGGTCGTCGAGGTTGCCGTTGGTGTTTTGGCTTTTGGGATATCACCGCCGATACTCAATATCTTCGCTTTGGGGGCTGGGGCCGTTTGGGCAGGGGTATTTGCTGGTTTCTGGGCTGCAGCGGGGGTGACAGTTTGAGAAGGAGCTTTTGGCCGCTCCGCGATTTGCGTTGGTCGCCATTGCTGCTGTTGCTGCGGCTGGGCCGGATGGGATTGCTGTGGCTGCTGTGTGTTATATCCCCCGTATTGCTGCCCCTGGTATTGGTTATAACCAGCCTGCTGGCCATATGGTTGGTTGTACTGGCCATAGGGCTGATGCTGCTGCTGATAGCCAGAATACCCTTGTTGTTGGAACTGACCCCCACCGTGTTGCGGATATCCACCGTACTGGAACGGCTGACCGGGTTGGAATTCGGAAGCACCAGGCTGAAAGGACGTAGCACCAGGACGGAATGAGGAAGTCTGCGGGTTGAGGTTTAGATTCTGCTGAGCCTGCCTAGCCAGGTTTTCGTCTTGAGCGGCGGGGTCATCCTCCCAAGAGTCGAGATGGGACATTTTGAAAGAGCCAAGGAGTAGAATTACCCTTCCAAATTCCGAGATACAAAGAAAATGCACAAGAAACAGAACCCAACTCAAGTGACACGCAGCTCGACAATTGGCGCTTCTGTAGAGGCAGAGCAGCAGCCGTGAAGTTCAGATGTTTGATGTCGACCGTGAGAACGTGAGGCCGTGGGGCTCGAATCGACGAACTTTTGACGTGGGGCGGGATTATGTAACCACTTTTGTGCAGCTGGCCATCTAGCCTGTTTAGGACTAGTCCCGATTTATGCCAAGCGCGCTTAACTAGCGCAGTTGCGGCTCCAGGGCCCCACCACAGCCGACGTCGCTGACAAAGCAATAATCTCATCACAAACTACAAAAGTTTCAAAGCTTCAAGGCGTGGGTCCTGTACTATGAATTGTAGCCCTTGGACGTAAATATTGGGCAAAATTTATGGGAACTAGAGAAAACCTGGTCCGTACACCGACTTACAAGGGGCTTAAGTGCTTCCAGCCGGGGCCCCAACCTCCTCTGCTCTTTATCAGTTTCCACTCTCTTACATCTTGCACTTGCTGTTCATTTTTACGGGGTCAAAACTGTCTGTGTTTTGTTTGTCTCTTGACTCTTTCCTGCGGCGCTTTACTTCAATATATCCTTCCCTACCTGACCTGTGAGGTTGCGCAGTCACCATGCTGTATGACCATATCGCCGAGGATCAGCTAGACGACGTTTTGGCAAAGTGGGTAAAGCAGCTGCTTGCAACACCTCCTGAAAATCTTGCAATGAGTCTCACCTCCAAACATCTAGGCTGCAGAGCCAAGCAGGCATGTCAGTGGGAAACCGGTGCCTTCAACGTGTGCTACCGAGTCCAGTTTCATGATGATACCCCGGAGGTCATTGTTCGGTTCAGCTCTCTTGGTCGAACAATCTTCCGTGCAGAGAAAGTCGCCAATGAAGTTGCCGTCCTCCAATATCTCCGGCGGCATACTACGATCCCTGTCCCCTAGGTGTATGGCTCTGGGAAGACGTGGACGGGACCGTACATCATTATGACCTATATCAAGGGAACCCCTCTCTCCAACATTCTTAAAGCTCCCAAGGTGAAAGGCCGACCCGTTCTGAACCCAGAGATAAGCGAGCGAGGCCTGCGGAGAGCTTACCAAAAGATGGCCAAGCTCCTCCTTGAGCTGTCCAAGCCCAAATTCTCCAAAATTGGTTCATTAACAGAAGGGCCGGATGGAGAATTTACAGTCTCCAGGCGGCCGTTTACTTTTAACATGAATGAGTTATCAACATCTGCCTACATTCCGCCTCATGCCTTGCCAAACCCAAACACCATATTTGAAACGGCCGCTGGGTACTTCAAGTCCCTTGCTACACAGCACATGTTGCATTTCCTTACTCAGCGAAACGACGCGATCACAGGCGAAGCAGACTGTCGCAAGAAGTTTGTCGCCCGCTGCCTATTCAGCAAGGTAGTTCAGCGTATTCAGTTCCATGAAGGACCATTCCAGCTTTACTGTGACGATTTCCGCCCCTCAAATGTGCTTGTGGACATTGAAAGGTTCTGTATTGCGGCAGCCATAGACTGGGAGTATATATACGTGGCCCCCGTTGAATTCAGCTACGTGGCTCCATGGTGGCTTCTCCTACAGGCTCCGGGAGATTGGGAATCTGATCTCATGGAGTTCTTGACTCGCTACAGGCCTCGCTTCATCTATTCCTGGATGCTTTACGAGTGGTCGAATCGGAAATGATATTGGATGGCACGTTGCTCGAGTCTCAGAGGCTGTCGCCGCACATGGACAAGTTTTTGGATAACGGCCTGTTCTGGGTGTGTCTGGCAGCACGGTTCAGCTCCATGTTTGATGAGATATACTGGACGTTCATCGACAAGGCTTACTACGGGGAATTCACGTCCCTTGACGACCGACTACAGTATCTAGACCAGGAGGAGCGGAGTAAGCTGGACGTAATTTACCCCATTAAGATGAAACAGGCAGAGGATGGCACAATTGACCCCCATTATTCACTTGATGATATCATGGAGCTGTAGCGGCTGATTCTGTCTATCAACAGCATTTGGGGCTGTTTTTACTGCAGTCAGCCTAATATTCATATATGATGGACATTTATTGGTGGTGAGAGCATCCAGGTATTCAGGTTTGATACCAGCCGTAATGTCGATATAGATGAGGTAACTAGTGGCTATTTGATAGTGTGGGTCACGTGGACCTGGGGTTAGCCGGATTACCTAACTAGTTAACGGCCAAGGCAAGCTTGCTGGCTATGAGGGCAATATCAAAAGTACATCCTACATTCAAGCACAACAAGACAACAGCACCCATCACACATCTGGAGTTTGCTCTGAGGACTATGTTGGATTCTGACCATGGCTGGCTTTGTTACCATGGACAAACTCCTCCTGACAGTAACTTCATCCCAGCAAAGGATTCTGGCTTACTGATGCAATTGCTGACCAGCTCCATAGCTCACTGGCCAGGCCATGAATTATGCTGTAAGGTAGCGCGCATCTATTCTCTTTTGTGAGTTGGCCAAATTTTGACTTGGCATAGATCAGGCATCCGCGTCACAGGTCAATATGCCATTAGCCAAGTATCTCGTCTCATGAGAAAGTCATCGGTTGGTTCCAAGCTTCTTTCTCTGTACAGTGGCAAGTGATTGTTGATTCAGGGCTAGAATATTGATGATGGCTATCGCTCCGAACTCCAGGCCCTACAAGAGCGGCTTCAGGGGAAAATTCGCGTAAGTTGATTTCGGGTGTCTCTTTACAATTTTCTAGTTGGTGTATATTGATTGTCTAGATCATTTCACCCGCAATTGATATGATCGAACTCATGTACGTCCCTAGCCAGCTTTTGGTGTGATCTGAGCTCCAATTCTAATATGAAGTAGAGCGGCCCGGGGAAACACCTCTCTCGAATCCGCCGTGTCTCTCACAAAAGGGCTGAGATGGGATATCCAAGGTCTTGGCCAGCGATTGGCTAGCATCGCATCCCATGAAGCGTTAGGCCGCAAAGGAGCTATTTCCACTGCGCGCCGCGCAGAAATCAATGCGGAAGTAAAGATAGTAATCAAGGACATCCGCAAATTATTGGACCGGATTGAGGATGCTGTGCCCCTCATCAATCTCGCCATCACGACCTCTGGAGCTAGTTTGTCTACTACACTACCTGCAACCGTATCACCATCGCGACTCCTTCAGGCGAGCACGTTCCTGACTGCTGGTGATACTCAATTTTCCGTTTCACCGGCTCATGCAGTGCAGATTGGCCCTACCTTCACCCTTTCGGTATATCTTCTTTTTGCGGGGCACGTCAGGCCGCATGATGAAGAAAGCGTTAGAAATACAACCTGGAAGGAGGTTATCCACAAAGCACGCCTGAAATTACGGAGGGTTCCGATGAGATTACTTAACTCTCATCCGTCTTCATCTCTGCCGGTTACTGATTGGCCTAGCGATGAACATATTCGGAGCGGCACCAAAGGTGACGAGTTTGCTTATCAAATCCTCATTATTGAAGACTTCGATGATGATCGAGTTCATACGTTTGATTCAGAGGATGAAGAACCATCTCGTTTCGAAGATGTGGCTTTGGCCGGGATTCGAGAAACCATCCCTATACATCAGATTTCAAAAATATTCTACGCGGATACCGGCAAAATACTTAATATTGGAGGCGAAGGCGAAGTTAATCACCCTGTTTTGCTACTAAAACGTGATATAGATGCAATCCCTCCGCGAAGAATGATGTACGAAAGTGAGGCAGAATACCACGAAATGGATGAGGAGGCAAGTGAAGGCACCTTGAGTAATGAGGAGCATCACGTTGATGATACTACATCTGTACCGTTAACAAAATCCGAACTGGCTGAACGCTGGCTATTCCCGCCAGGCCTGGATTTGGAATGGATTGCGTTTGAAGTTTATAATGAATCTGAAACCTCCGATTCTGAAGATGAGCCAGAATCTCCTGAACCATCTCCTAGTCCCCGGGCTCCTGATGATAATCTGAACAAAAAACTTTCCAAACTACATATTGATGACGCAGAGCAGCTGCTCCGCTCTCAGAGTCACATTAATGCTCCGCAATCTCCTTCCGGCAATGAAACTCTATACACTGTTTCAAACCCTCTGTTCAATAATATTAAGACCTCACTGTCTCTCTTGGAAATGCTGCTTCGACTTACATCTCTCCAACAATTCCAACAACAGTCTCATCTCTCTATCCCTGACGAGCTCCTCAACTTCTTTCTTGAAGAATCTTCCACAACTGGTGCCGGCGGTGACGAACACCATCGCCAACGAGTACGTGCCGAAGCACGCCAAAAGGTTGGCTGGGATCCATACGATGAAAGCCCCCTTAAGCGACGCGGAGAGGATTACCAGTACACGAGGGGTCAGGGTCAAGAGACTTGGCCAACGAGCCCTTCTAGTTTGAGACAAAGCGTTGAGCCGCATAGCTTGAACACTACTCCACTATCAAAGGGGCATCAGGCGAACGAGGCGCGTTATCAAAGCCGCTTTCGAAGACACTTGGACGGATATGGTTCCAGGCAGGCGACCGCCTCGCCAACTCCTAGTAGACCTGATACTGAAGGTGACAGTGCTTCAGACGTCCCGGCAAAAACGAAGCGGTCGAAGAGTCTTTCAGAAAGAAAGTAGCCCTCTTATGCGGTGAGGGACAGATTATCTGATTAGTGAGCACAAATATGAAGTTATCAATGAAAATGAACTTTCGTCAAGGCATATACCAGGCGATTACGTTGGTTAGCGCATGAATCTATGGGTTACCCAAATTGGATACCGATATTTCACAACTGGAGATGTCATCGATTTTGTACGCAAACATGAGTTTATAATCTCCATAAACCAATAATGATTTTCTACATCAGATAAACTTATAACCCAAAAGTAGGAAAGCTTTAATCAACCGACGCCATAATTGTAAAATCACATTGCCCTACTGGAGAAGTGAGCCCATCTCTCGTCTCAACTTGTCCACAATACATTCCAAGCAGCAATAAAAGTTCATTGTACCATGCAACTAAAAGATCCGGGGAATATTAAAACAAGGAAAACTGGCCGAAAATAAATGAAAATGAAATAAGCGTTCCTCCTACTCATTCCCAGTCTTCCTCATCACTGCTGTCCTCTACTGGCTTCGCAGGCGTCGCCGAAGATTTCCCTGGCTCCTTTGGGCTCCCTGGAGTCCGAGTCGTTGCACCGCTAACGACATCATAACTTGCATCACTGTCGGCTTGGGATTGTTGGTCGTTGGATCGGCGTGGTTCTGATGGCTTCAAGCTATCCTTTGACATGGACGACGACGCTGCGACGGGGGTGGTGTCTGATGGCTCAAGTGCCTTGTTAATTGTGACTTGTGGTGTGGATGGCGTCTCGGCTTCAGAATCAGAGTCTTCGTCCCAGGCAACCTCTTCCTCGTCTCCTGCGGTAGATGCTAAAATGAAAATATCAGCAAAACAGATTCTTGAATTCAGGGATGAGTGGGTCGAAAAGGCGCATACCTTGCAATAGTTCCTTTCGTCGCTTTTCTTCCGTCTCAATAACCATACGTAGGAAATAATATCTTCTCCAAAAGTCAACATATTCCACCTTCTCCGGGACGAGGCTCTCCATCGCCCTTCTCAATTCTGGATACGTTTCCAGATCCGTAGATACATCACCGGTTTTATCATCAATTTTGAATCCATCTTTCCATTTAGCCCATTCAATACTATCCGGATCCTTAGAAAAGCTTTCTAGGTTCGAATGGATAGCGTGTAACTGTGCTTCGAATCTTGTCGTATGAATCACTCTTTTTCCATCAATATCTCTACTCTCGAACATCGTCTTGCCCGAACCACTCTCTCCGTCTTCCGGGGGAGCAATAGTCACAGCCTCGCGCAGAAAGTCCCTGATATTATTCCCAAACCTCAGCAACGCTTCATCGGCCGCATCTTCAGCGCGTTCAATATCCTTCAGCCGTTTAGCCGCTTCCACGCGAAACCGGGAGATGAAACCATCTCCATCAGATACTTGCGCATCACTTAAACCATCTTTCGCCATCTCCTTGGATGATTCGCCAGCTTTTGGAGATGTTGGCGTCGTGGGATCATCGCCGCCATCCGCTTCTTCGCCATGAGCAGCTAATCCGCCCAACGACAGTCCTCGCGTCCGTCCAATTATTGTATTCCTCAAATCGCTAAACCCCTTAAATGCCTCCTGACTCGCAGCAGAATATTCCTGTCTTGCCCCTTCATAGTAATTTTCTCCTTGTCGGCGTACGTTTCCCCAAAGGCCACCGAGACGGGCACCCCAAGGGCTCGCGGTAAAAGCGCTAAAGGTTTCTTGAAACTCGGCGCTTAGATTATGCTGATTCGATGAGTCGGATGGAGTGGAAATTTCGGCTTGGGGATCTTTATCGGCGTCTGGAGATGCGAGGATTTCCTCTTGGATGTGATCGTAGGCAGCGTCCATGATTCCGCGGGAAAAAGGTGGCTGGGGCGAATGGAAACGTGTAAAAAGCGACAGTCGGTGGTTATATTACCATCACATTCAATCTGTTGGCCTCAACGGAAGACGTAGAGTTGAAGGGCATGGTTGGCGGTGAGTATGTTTCTCGGGGTTGTTGCACATGCTTTGGAAAGGTGGAATGACCTAAACTCCGGCGGAGAAACGCCCAAGGCTTGGTAACCGCCAATGCACGACTAACTACAGACTGGAGGCCAAGATATCGAGCCGGAAACGATGGAGAATCAAGCAGATGGGGATATTGGTTTATCATCTAACATCTATCCGTTTCACTCTCTGGGTATATCATGAGGTATGTACTCTAAATAAATATGTACTCTAGATGGTGCTATGGCACTAAACATGTTGCACTTCTCTAGTAACAGTAATCGTTCAAGCATCGCATAGTATGGGTCATATGTCCTCTTGGTCAATAACTTGGCTAGGCATCCAACCTGGCGGAGGCGGTATGCTGTCCATCAAATTCTCAGGCACCAGCTGGCTTGTGGTGAGGATTCCTCGAGGGTCGCTCTGTGGTCCAGTGTTATTAGTTCCAGTTGTGGGTTCTTGAGATGATTCTATTAGAACTATAGGTGCCGGCGATGTGCGTGGTTGCGTATTCTGGATCTCAGCGTCGTGCTGTTGGACCTGCGAGGACTCGGGAACGGACTCCGTTGATAAGTCCTCTGTAAGATTCAGCTCTTTTGGAATAGATGTACGATTGTTTAGATGAGGGGGTACAGGAAGAGATGGCTCTATGGAATCCGAAGGGCTTTCGAAATGGCCTTCGAATATTTCCCCCATATCCCCTCGACGCGGTGTTCCCATATATTTCTCATAAGGGTAAGTAAGGTAATGACGGGAATAAAGGAGAGAGGCATCTGGGTCTGAAATGCTTGGAACGGCTTCCGTTGATTCACCCTGTGGTTTAGGGCTTGGGGACTGGGGGGAAGAGCCGTGAACAATTGGCCCTGACGGAATGTTATCATGCGGTGCCAGTTGGGAAGTAGGAACGAAAATCCTTTCGGATTGGCTGTCAGTTTCACCGTCGGTTTCGTATACAATCTGTCGCGTGCTTCCCTTGGATTGGGCGGAGCTCCTAGAGACAGGTCGCCCTAGGGTCAACGTAGGTTGGATCTCTCCAAGGAAGGACTTCGATGGGGCCTCCGGAGAGCATACTGAAGACAGGGGAGAGGAAGGGCATCTATCTCGTATTGATCTGCCGTTTATAGTGTGCAAACTTGGTGATTCTAACACCTGGTCGATAGGGGGAGGTAGTGAAAAGGCTGCTTGGGTGAAGTCCGTGTTAACAGTGGCTCCAAAAGGAGATGGAGAACCATTGATGCGGACATTGGTTATGTGGTCATAAGGAATATCGTCAGATTGCGACTTTAGTGAAGATCGAGTAGTTGCGACCTTGTGGCTCGCACTTCGGAGCACCAGTTCTGGGCTCTCCGGGGATTGAGATGACGGGACAACACGCGGCCGCACTTTTTGGGGTGTGATTGGCGAGCTAAAGAGCCTAGCTTTATTTTGGTCTGAGGCCTTTGTTATGTTTCGCGCAGGTGAAGGGACATGTTTAGATATCTTCTTAGGCTTGGAAGAGCCATGTGGCTTGTCACTGCTC
This sequence comes from Uncinocarpus reesii 1704, assembly GCF_000003515.1. NCBI lineage: Eukaryota > Fungi > Ascomycota > Eurotiomycetes > Onygenales > Onygenaceae > Uncinocarpus > Uncinocarpus reesii. The sequence goes on along the minus strand of NW_003052500.1, from coordinate 3,208,022 downwards.
TTTAAAACAAAAGAATCTGAATCCGTTCTGTGCTTGTCATCTAGCCTCTTGACCCTGTGTTCTTTCTCACAACTTATTCTTCTCTTTCTCGGGCGAACAAAACCGTTTGTTTCTACCTCTGATATGTTGTGGAGAGGTGATTCCCCTTCTGCTGGCTCCAAAATACGCGAATTCCGTTTCCGAGTCTGGGCAGGTACAGTTCGCTCAGTGGGTAATGTCAGACAATCATCTTCATCACTGTCGCTTTGTATCGTTCCGTAGCCCATTTGCGTTAAAGTAGTGTTTGCGGGTTGAATCAGTCTGTCATTTCTGACGCTAGATTCTGCTTTTCTTCGGCGAGAGCGGGTTTTTGGTGGAGTAGCATCTTGTCTGCTCTCCTCGTCCTCAATATATTCCAAGTCCAAGTCACTCAGTGACTCGCGCATGGACGGCTGATTCACAAAATTGATTTGTGTCAGCGTTTTCTGGCTTCGAGTATTGCCACCTAATGACAGCCGATATCGTCGGCGTTGAGTCACCGGGCTACCTGCGACATTTCTGTTTCTTGCTCGTGGCCGGGGCGCTGAGAATCTCTTCCTCTTCGTCATGTCGATATGTGTTTGGGTTGTAGCTGGTTCTGTTCCGGGCTGGAACCGGGCTGGCTCAGGGCTCAATCCGGGCCCTTCGTGATGCTGTCACGTTGATAAGTTGAGTTGGAAGGCAGCCGCGTGTGATGACATAACTAAACACGGAACGCGACGCGTGTCTTACTAAGCATATTACATAATCTTATCCCACCAGCCAGCCTCTTGGCATCAACCCAGAACGATGACTCAGCGCAAGCGGTGAAATGCCCCTCCATCTCAAGTCTGCTGCACCCGCAACTTGAATTGCACCTTTACGCACCGATTGATTATTATCCGGCTTGTTACAGTGCTCAGTCATGGCTTCTGAATCTCAGTCTTCCTCGAAACCCGCCGCCGGCAAGCTGTGGGGCGGCAGATTCTCCGGTGCAACTGACCCATTGATGGTTGCATACAACGAATCTATCTACTTCGACCGCGCATTTTATGCTCAAGACATTGCCGGCTCAATTGCCTTTGCTAGAGCCAATGTGGCTACGGGTATCCTCACGCAGGCCGAATTCGAGGCCATCGAAAAGGGTTTCGCGCAAATTCGCGGAGAGTGGGAAAATAACACTTTCGTTATACGCCCTGGTGTCGACGAAGACATTCACACAGCCAACGAACGCAGATTGGGTGAGGTCATTGGCACGGATATCGCGGGGAAGTTACACACGGGCAGGAGCCGAAATGATCAGGTTGCGACAGACTTGAGATTATGGTTGCGAGACGAGCTGAAAACTATCGAGTCGTATTTGGTCGAGTTGATCCGTACGGTGTCAGACCGCGCGGAGGCTGATATTGAATACTTGATCCCCGGCTACACGCACCTTCAACGTGGACAGCCCGTAAGATGGAGCCATTGGTTGTTGAGCTATGGGTCTTCCTTCTTGAACGATCTCGAACGACTACGAGAAGTTATCGCCCGCGTCAACAAGTGCCCCCTAGGTTGCGGGGCTCTCTCGGGGAACGCATTCAAAATCGACCGCGAAGCCATGGCAAAGGAGCTCGGCTTCGATGGGCTAGTTATGAACAGCATGGCTGCCGTCGGCGACAGGGACTTCATCCTCGAAGCCATGCAATGGGGCTCGATGCTCATGCTCCATATTTCTCGATGGAGCGAGGACCTTATCCTCTATAGTTCGACTGAATTTGGCTTCGTACGGCTCTCCGACGCGTATACCACTGGCAGTTCCCTCATGCCACAGAAAAAAAACAGCGACTCCCTCGAACTCCTCCGGGGCAAATGTGGTAGAGTCTTTGGTGGAATGGCCGGTTTGATGATGACTATCAAGGGTATTCCATCCACATATAACAAAGATTTGCAGGAGAGTGTCGAGCCCATGATCGAACATGTCAAGACGGTTAAAGACAGTTTACAAATCGCTACCCGCGTTCTCTTGACCCTGACAACATTCCCTGACAAAATGATAGCAGCCCTGACCCCAGATATGTTAGCTACGGACCTGGCTGAATACCTCGTCAGAAAGGGCCTCCCATTTAGAGAAACACACCATATTGCTGGTCGCGCTGTTGCGTTGGCCGAGAAGGAAGGGAAACCCATGGATCAACTGACGTTGGAGCAGTTAAAATCTGTTGACAAACGCATTGGCGACGATGTACTCAAAGTCTTCAACTACGAACGGTCAGTCGAAATGAAATCTGCCATCGGAGGCACGAGCAAGTCTGCAGTCCAGCAGCAGATTAAGGCTTTGCGGCAGTCTTTGCAAACGTAAACGATTACACCAACCTAGAAAACAAAACTTTTGGAATGTTCGGAGTATCAGCTGCCGGCGTCTCAGCCGTGATTTAGGGCCTTTCCCTCTTAAGTTCTTCCGGATTAGCGTTGTAGTCGCTCCCTTTACATATCAAAATATATCCCTATAACCAAATAAATATTAAATCGTACGCCCGCCAACGCACCCAGTAAAGGAAATGGTATCTCGTGCGTCCCAAAACAAATTCGCATGCTAGCCTTAGTCAAATTTGCACACATTTCACATCTTCTAAACCAAAAGTCATGTTTTTAATCGGAGAGCAACCATTCCGGCTCGGCGTCCTCGTCTTCCGGGTCATGGGAGATCATGGAATTTTGATCGTCTATCTCACTATCCGAATCATTATGAACCAGGTCTGGTAAAGCCGCTAACTCTTCCGCACTGGCAGACCGGCTGATACCGGAAGTGTCTCGCATTGAGTGTAGAGGCAGTTCATTTACGGGGCTGGAGGCGCTTATCTGGGGATCCTCTTGGACTTGACATTGTTGTGCTGCTGGTGCTGGTACCGGATTGGATAGTGAGCCAGAGAGAGGCAGTGTTCCAGCGGGCACTACCACAAGTCTGTACTGAGATTGAGAGGCTGTGCGAGGAAATCCGGCTCGTGGTATCATGCTACTTGTACCACAGGAAGTCGAGATTGCTGTTGAAGAAAGTTCCGGGGCAATGAACCCGCTATCTCGAGGCTGATGGAGGCGACTCGTGTCATTGACAGCATCGCCAATTGTTGAGTTCCGTACAGATGACTCTTGGTCTACCGCAGTGGACGGTTCGCCAGCTTCATTATCCACTTCAGGAAAAAAGCCACCACCAGTTTCCTCAACGTCAGATTCCGATAGATCATTTTCATGTCTTGTCGTCTCGTCATTTTCTCCCTCAAACGCGTAGCTTTGCACGCGTTCGGCAATCCTCAGCTTTAGCAGTAGCTGTCTCCACATTTGCAAGGCCGCCATTGTCCTGCGATCTTGCTCAGCTTGCATGCGTTCGTCCTCTAAGCCGCTGATGATAGCGAGAATAGCTTCACGATATTGTACTGAGGCGACAATTCCTTCAATCACCGCAGTCCCATGTCTACCTTGAAATCGAAATCCGGTCACGGCATCCGCGAAATCGATGCCTAAAATCTTCGCGGCTCTGGCGGCATCGTTGTGTTTCAAATGAAATCCCCCTTCTGGTACCATACTCGGAACATAAACATCAATGTTTCCATACACATTTTTCGGGACGCGATTTTCCACGATGGGAGACGGTTTGTATATTTCTGTTTGAAAAACCGCGTACATCGGCGTTTCTTGAGTTGTCTCGGCATCATCATCGTTGTTTGTGTCGAGTTTTACCTTATTATTCGACGTTGGGACCCTTTTCAGCGGCTGTTCACTAGCCTTTATACATCTGCCTTGCCGGTACCACCCGTCAGCACTTTTCACAACGTGGACATCTGACCGTCGGTAGACAGGTTCTAAAGGCCGGCTTCTGCTATTCGTGGACAATTTACTTAATCCAACTTTACCAATTTCTCTCTTGGGGTGGATCACTTCATTGCGACGGAGATGCCTTTCCAGAGCGTATATCGGATGGTTCTTAAAGTCTTGGACATTTCGAGGCATACCCTCAGCCGCAGCCTTCGCGGTGAGTTCGCCGATTTCTAACTGGTCGCGATCATCCAAAAACGGCTTTTCTAAAGATTGCATTGTACGCTCCCACCAGCTTTCACCGTTTTTGGTAGACTCAACTCTAGCTTTCCGGGTCTTTGCATTGAAGGATTTGACGTAACGTTTTGTCACATCGCGAGCTGAGCCGTCATCTTCGAAAGCAAGAACATAACTCATATTGTTATAGCGGTCGCTAGCAGGTGGCTCGAATCGGGCCGGCTTCCCGAGGGTATTCGTCACAATGGGATCCACGACCACCCATTTCTGCATTGCTTCGTTGAAAGCTTCAACCCAAAAGATAGGATATAATGATTCGGAAGCAACCGGTGAGTATACTACGGGAATGGTCAGTGTATACGCATTCTATGCGGAGTGGTGACACCATACCTGGTGCAGACTTTGGCTTCGGACTTTTCGACGGGCCAGGTGAAAATCGCGGCTGCCCGAACCTGCGCATTCTCTGTGGAGGCGTATCTTTTGCCTTGGGTGTATCAAGGGCACTATTGCCACTTGTCTCGCTCGAAGCCCTTTCATTATCGTCCGGTAAAATTATGTATTCCCTGGCAGACTTCATAGGCGCTTCTCCTTTCGCCACTCCGCTAAAAGGCAGAGGCTGAAGAGAACAGACAAGCCGAGTGTCCACGCCCACGGCACGAAGCATAGTGCAAAACAACTGCGCCCCAAGGTCACGAGACCCTTCCATACTTATGGCATGTTTCCGAAAATCCTCCTTGGATAACAAGATCTCTGTAGAATCGGGGATCGTCTGCTCCTAAAATTAGCATCTACGAGCTTGAGAGTGGAGATTATGCGACGAACAATTGAGCTCTGAATTGTATCGAGATTATCAAGCCAAAAGGGCCTCCTCATTCCGAGGGCAGTGGGTTTAAATCTTCGGCGAAACGTATCAGAAGCTTGTTTTAGCCCATCAGCAAATGTGGTTGAACGGTTGAATTGGGGCATATCCGTCTTTGGATGAAGCAGCAAAATGATGCGCTTGGATAACAAGCGCCTCAGACTTCCCTAGGTTTGGACAGAATTAGTAATATGAACTGGCGTATGTCTTCCTTTTTAGGGCTGAATACCTGTGCTTTACTATCGTTGCACCATGAATTTCGCATCTGCACATGACCGAGCAGACAGAGTAGGTGAAGTTTATGAATATCCAGGCGGCATCTTTTCTCAGCGCCGGACACAGGTTTTCGACGCGAAGAAGCTTTTTGTTTGTCCTTCACTTCAGGCTTCTCAAGCGTAATTTGCAGCTCAACATCATCCTGCCTGTTGGCAGAAGCTGACGGACTCGATTCCTGTATGGGGAGCACGGAGGGCGGCTCAACGTCCTCCCAGTCGTCAACTTCTGACTCATCCGACGCATCGATATCGTAAACGGTTTGAGGAGCCTTGCCAACGGTTCGTTCGACGGCCACCGCTGGGTCCTGTGGTACCGGTTGAGGGTCAGAAGCCGGGGTCGACCGCTCCCCGACCCTCCGCCGTTTCGTGGCCCTAACATCGTTTGGTAGTTGATTTATCGTCGGATGGGCCTCAACGAGCATATCACGGTAGATATCTGCGATAGAGTCATCTGCTGGGGCTTCGGACCCCACGCCTTTTCCAGCTTGACGGGTCCCGCGCGATGGGGCCGTTCGCTTCCCCATTTTGATTCCCTTCAACCACTTTGCGGAGCAATCAAGTTTGCAAGCGGTTCATCCCCATTATTAGTGCGAGAGGAACTGGTCTCCATAGACGCTCTTCTTTCCCAGCTTTGTTGGTAGCCCTTGGAGTCTAGGCTGGTCGCTGATGAATCATACGGCTCCAGGCATTTCAGCTGGATCAAAGGTTACCCCCAAACTGATTTAAAGCCACTTGTTAAAAAGCCCAAAGGAATGAACCGGGCTGGTCCTCGGTGAAGAAGTTGCCTAACCGCGACCGACTGGCATCAGAATTCGGTGACTAACCAAGCAGGTTGACCACCGCCCGGGTTATGGATTCTCCGACACCCGGCAATGATGTACCTAACTATCTCCCCTTCTTCTCTCCAGAATCCATTCTATCCAGAGCATTTGAGAGTAAGATTGACAATTCTCAACTGTCTGCTAGCCTCGTTGTATATATGTATGCTAAGTACAAAGAGTGTCGAAGATCAGGTCCAAGCAGGGACGAGTGAGTGGTGAGGATATGAACAGTGCGAGATCAAACGCGCCTCAGAATGCACAAGTATGATGCTCTGTGCATAGCAAATTGAATTACAAGGAAGTTTACTGAGAAGGCTTAACAGGAGCCAAGATAAAGGCAGCAGAATAGCACATTGAAGAGAATGAAGATCTGGAACGCGCATAAAGGCTTGGCCCGCTGAGATGTAAGAGCCCAAACATGTGTGGTTTACACCTAGTCAAATGGAGTAGGTATCTCAAACAGTAACAGCCGCCCTGGAAATAAAGTAGAAAATACCGATCACAAAAACCAAGAGGCAATTACTGTCGATGAGTCAAAGTTGAAACGGCGGCTCCATCCATAGCTTCACTGCCATTGGATATGCTAGGGGTGTCGGGAGTAAATGGAGGAGAAGCGCCCTGATCGGTTTGGGAGAGAATATCCATGATTCTGACAGTTAAATGAAAGAAATTATTAGATCACCAGTCCCCTGAGAAAAAGAAGGTAGTTCTTAACCTACCTCGCACTCTCGTCTAGCAGACCTTCATTTTCATCCTCAAGCTGCCGCAACTGTTCCCGGATGCTGGCCATCTAGTGAAAAGAAACGGTCAATATATGTGTGAAACGGGGTAAAAACAGGCATTGTGTTGCGATAATATGGGAGCAAAGAACGAAAGAATCGAAAAATGGGATATAAAGGGAAACGGAGTGAGCCCACCGTTCCTTGAATAGAAGAACCAAGGCCCTCACCTTCCTTCACGGCCAGGCCGCTGTCCTCTCCTACAGGATTACCGGCAGCATCATTGGACTGGTCCTCATCGTCTGGAACAGCCCATTTACTATCTGCCAGACCACCCTTAGATTTCGGAGCATCGCCATTTGACACAGCAACCGGGCTTTCCTTGCCTTTTGCGGCCTCGGAAAGATCGAATTCCAGCTCTCGGATACGTCTGTTGGTTTTAGCCGCAGCCGTTTCAGCTTCTTGCAGTTGCTCAACAAGCGAAAAGTTTTTCTCGCTCAAGGCGTTTAAATTCTTCTCTAGATCTGCAGATTTAGCTTCAGCTTCGTGCAGTTTCGCTTCGGTCGTGGTGGCTTTTGTCCTCAGCAGTTCAGCGACTGTGATGGTATCTTCATGAGTCTGCCTGAGTTGGGAGAGGCCTGCGTTGGCGGATAAAAGTTGGGCTTTGGTGCTCTCCAAATCGAGGCGCAGGTTCTCAAGTTCCGAGAGTGAATTCTGTGCTGATTGCAAGGTCGTCTCAACATCAGCCTTTTCCTGTTCGACTTTCGCTAATTGCGAAACAAGGTCACTCAGCTCTTGCCGAAGACAATCGATCTCCGAGGTGTCTGCAGCAGCTTCTTGCGCCTTTGTAACTTGTTGTTGAAGTTCGGACAGAGCAGCAGAATGTGACGATTCTGCCTCGGCTAACTTTTCCTTCGATGCCGCTTCAAGTTCTTCTCTTAGATTGTTCAACTTTTCCTCATGAGCAGCAAGCAACTCCTCGATCGCTTTCGCGTGTGTCGTTTCCAGCTCCTCGAATTTCTGACTATGTAAAACTTCCAATTCTTGGCCTTGTTTTGCTAGAGAGTTTTCGAATTCCTTTTTCAATTGATCAATAGCACTTTGGTGTGATTCTTCAAGGTTAGCCACCCGCTGCTCAAGCGCTGTGGCATGCTCTTCCTTGAGAGCCTCAACACGGCCTACAAATCCAGCTTCCAGCTCCGATTTTGCGGTTGAAAGTTCGTCATATTTCCGCTGGATATCTCCCAGCGAATTTTTATGGGATTCAAGCAACTCAGCTTTGAGTGCCGCGAGCTCGGTTTCATGAGTGTTTGACAGGTCTTTCAGAGCAGCGAGATGCCTTTCTTCCGCCTGTTTAAGCTCAATGGTTTTCTCCTCCATTGATGTAGTGATGGCTTCGGCATCAGCTCTGAGCTTTGCGATCTGCGCCTCATAATGTTGGTCTTTCCCCTTACTATCGGCTTCGAATGCCTCGAGTCCTTTCCGCAGTCCTTCAACTTGAGCTTTCTCCGCCTCCAAATCAGCAGTCAGGAGTTGAACACGAGAATTACTTTCCGCTAGTTCAGCTTCCATTGCCTTAGTTTTGTCTTCGAGAGATTGTATCAAAGTTGCACTGGCTTCTTTTTGGGCTGCGTTGTTGTCCTCGCTCGTCCGTTGAGCCTCAGCCAACGCATACTCACCTTCAGACAACTTGTTCTGCAACTCTTCGATTTCAACTTCATGTGACCATTTTACTTCGTCAATCTCAATTTCCAAGCGCGATTTATCAGCGTTAAGTTCGGAAATATGGGCATCAAGTCCACCTTGGGAGGTCTCATGTTTCTGTTTAAGGTCCGCAATTTCACGTTCTTGTGACTCTTTCAAACTTTTAATCTCATCTGCAATTTCCGCGAGCTTTTGTTCATGTTCGGCTTTCAAATTGGCTGACACAGAATCATGCTCTGCTTTCAGAGACGCAATCGCTCGGTCATGGACAGTGCTAACCTCAAGAATCTGCTTATAATGTTCCTCTGATTTGGACTCATTCAAATTTTCGATGGATTGTTGAAGACTCTCAATAACTTCACTAAGGCGTTGGATTTCCTGATCCTTGTCAGCCAACAACTGGGAGTTCTCAGCAGTACCTCGTGCTGTGTCCGATTCTGCCTGCGCCAGTTTCCCTTCAAGCATCGCAATTTTTTCCTTGAGGGCAGCCTGTGCCTGAGACGAGGTCTCCTGGGCTTCCGATAATTCTTGATCTTTCAAATTTTTCAGGAGCTGGATTTCATCCTTCAAGCTCTTCATAACTGTGTCCTGGCCCCGCATTTCACTTTCAAGTTGTTGAAGTTTGTTTTGTTGAGTCTCATTAGCTTCTTGCTTCTCGTCCTCGGCCGCTTTCTTTATCGCATTCAATTCTTCCGTTCGGGCTGTGATGTCCGCTTTCAAAATTTCAATCTCGTTAGAAAGCTCGGTCTTCGAAGAGCACTCAACGGCAAGCTCGTCTTTCAGGTTTTGGAGCGATGCCACGTGTACTGCTTTTTGTTCTTCCAAAAGCGCCGCCGCCTTCAAGTCTCCGGCTTCGACCGCTGATCTCTTAGCTTCTTCCAAACTGCTGGTCGATTGTGTAACTAGTTCTCGATATTTGGCCTCAGCTTCTTCAAGGTTGGCCTGTAAAGCCTTTATTTCCTGTGAATGAGACTCAGTTAAAATGCCAACTTCGGCGGAATTCTCTGTTTGCGCGGCAGCGGCATCATCGGCTAATTTTTCCAGGTCTGCAGTTTTTGATAAAGATTCATCTAAGAGTTTCTGCAATTCCAAAATCTTATTTTCACTAGCTTCGAGCTGTGAGAGCAAATGAGTGACGCTTTGAGCTCCGGAATCCTCGGGTCCATCTCGTTTGGCAATGTCCAGGCCAGCTTTCAGTTTGACGATTTCGCGATCAACGTCACTCTGGATTCTGTCACGCTTATCATCATCCCCGGTCTCATCAGCATCAATGGCTGCTAAAAGCATCGATTTTATACTTTCATATTCCGCAATTCTTTTCTGCAACTCTGGAGATTTCGAAGAAAGGTTCTTGGAAGGTTCCCCAGATGACCTTTTCGTCGCCGGAGATGCCGGAACAGTTATCCGCCGTTTAGTCGCATCAGAGCTAGACACAGAAGACCTGCCCGTTGTAGCCGGACGTGTTGTCCGTGCACCGGTTGATGGAACAGCAGCTGTAGGTCGAGAACTCGGCTTCGATGGGCTCTGCGTAGCTGAGGGAGTAGTACGGCTGCCGGGAGTTCTTGGACGACGTAACTGTTGCCCATACGTTCCGATACTATCGGAAGTTGATCCTCGTAGAAGCTCTGGTGTTCGTAGCTCCGGTCAGTGACGCTCTTTTTGCTACTGCAGGTCTTCGGCTCTCATCGCCCGAGCTCGCAATGCGGCTAGCCCTTTCATCGGCGGAGCTCCCTATGGATACACGAGATCGATGGGACACAACTGGAGCCCCGCTCGAGGCTGGTTTTCGGGTGGTAGTCTGATTGGCCGGCCGAATCGGGGGTTTATTCAAGGCACTTCCAGGCGCTGTTCGTGCGGATGTGGTCGTCGGCTTCGTAGATCGGGTTGTGCCAGATGTCACGGGTCGTTTTGGACCGGTCCCTGTTAAAGGCCGCTTGGACGGTGTCCCCTTGCGTTCTGGCGAACTTAGCGCTTTGTCTGCGGGAGAATCTGCCTCTGCTTTTATTTCCTGAGTGTCATTTACAGTTTCCTGGATTGGGTTTAAAGTATCCCCTTCCGCAGGCTCTGCAATAGGGGCCAACTCCTCAGTAGATGCCATTCCGGTATTATAAGACGTAGGGTGACGACTGTTGGGTTTGATTAATTTTTGAATAATTGTCGCCGACAAAGCCCGGATCTGACTTTACGCAAGGACGATAGCTTCGTCAGTACAAGCGTCCCAAATATATATAAAATTAAATTCAGGGGTTATGAAGAAGATATTGCTTTTACTTAGAATATAGCATGATACTCGGAAAGGGTCATAATCCCGTCGAACATGGTGTGAGGATAGGTTGAAATAGAGGAGAAGATATCTTACCGTTTGCCCAAAATCAGCTGGACGATGCCACTTACTTGAAGCAGGTCACTGCGTTTCAAGTTGGGAGCCCCTCCGTCGAAATCGGTCGAGTCGACTGCAGAACAGTGAGGCGCTCTGAAGGATAGTTTCTGACTGGAGGAGGGAGCAGCTCAAATCTATGTCGCAACAACGAATTAAATGTGTTGCGAGCCCTGACGAAGGATAAATCACATCAAATTCGGCGCTGGAGAGTCCTTGAAACTAATTTGCTGGAGCCCAGGGGTAAAGTGCTATGGTTTTCCCGCGCTCTTAGATCCCTGTCGGAATGGATGAGCGCATCGATTGCAAGAGCTATACGAGCCTCTTGCGCAGACCACTAATAACGGATCAAACAAATCGACGTTCAACAAAAAAAAACACGAAGCTGTAAACAAACAGAAGAGATGATTGAAAAAGAGGCAGAAACGGTGGACTGTGGTTCAGCGGTAACCATTGACCAGAGCAAGAGAAGGCGTTGAAAAGAAGTTGCTTCAACGGTCAGGGGAGCTTGCCGTGCACGTGACTGGCCCGGGCCCAACGTCTTTCCATCTCGACTTTTGCGATCAAACTGTCGTTGCTTGAACTACTACCACCATCTTACTGCCTGCTCTGGTGTTCTCAGTACGGCATTCAATTGTCTTTCGCTGTCCAGTCTTCGACTAATCTGCGCTTCAAAACGAGCTTAAGCCGAATCCCGCCCAACACTGGCTACATTCACCATCTGCGGGGAAGTCGAAGGAAAAGCAAAAGGAAGAGAACGTGCAGCTTGAATGCAGAGCTTGATGTCGTGGTTCCAACGATGAGCCGAGAATGGCCCTTGTGCGTGATGTGATCTCCCGACTAGCCTCGAATTTACATTGGGCAGCCATTTCTAGGTGATGCGAAGGCCTTGGGCTGGATGCCTGTAAAGTAGGGCGACAGCAGCAATGACAAACCAGATCACCTTCTCAAACAACGTCAGCAGCACGCGAGCATAATTGAGGGGCATCCTGCATCAGCCGTAATCAGAGCGAATATCCCCCGCATGATCCTAGTGGATGTTGCCGCCAGGTGGAGGAGCTAATTAAAGAGCAATCCTTCGAACACACTGATGTAACATGTTCATTATTATTAGTGGCCCCGAGAACTACCAGACTTATTACATTTCTTTCAGGCTTGTATGCTTGGGGCAGGCAGTTTCAGTATTCCGTATGATATTCGGTGATTGTCAAGATCCGTTTCCAGTAGTTTGGTTGCCCTGATTTGTTCTAAACACATACAGTAGGAACCGGAGGAGAATTCTCACGGTCTTTAAACGATCGGGGAAGTGAAATATAGCCAGCGGGATTTCACTTGGGCTAATGAGCTCGCATAACTCGGAGAAGCAAGCCAACATGAGAACCAATTGTTCAGTTCCTTTGGTCGAAAGGCACCCATCGAGGAAGTGTGCCATCAGACAACTTTGAAGCAGGCCAATGGCTGCCGGGAGTATATAACCATGAATTTCATCTACCAGAGATGGGAAATTCTCTCGCGACGCCAGTTCCATCTTGCTTTTCATGAGCAGGCTGAGTCGATCCGATATAATCTGAATAATTTCATCTTCCTTCCCCGTAATTTCAGCGTCGTCCTCTCGATCCTGTCGTCTTCCCATACTTTCCGAGTAAATGTCTTTCGCATCCGATATGCTCCCAAGTAAGCGTATCGTAAAATGATTGAAAACTCCAATCCTCTGAGTCTTTGCATCATTTATCAAATCCCTTGCTTCGGAGACGAGCGCGGACCAATTCTTTTCTTGTTCAAATACGCGGCTAGCTTCAAGGAAGTATTCATCATGCAAGAGGATGTAATGACTTTCGGAGTCACTGAAAATATCCGCAAGTTCGTCCCGTCCATCCTGAGACTCCTCCACGATTTGCATAACTTCCATTTCGTTAGGTTCTTCAGGTAGTTGCTCCGTGACGTTTTCGGCTTGCCGGTCTCCGTTTTCAATGATGGCTCGGCATTCACTCTGCACTTCTATGTCGCTCATAGCTTCCTGATCATTTTTTCTTCCCATCCAGCCCATCTTGATGGATGGTACGACCGCATCTGCAGTCGCCACTTAGGCTTTTGACGCACTTATTACGTTGTGACCATGGAAGGAGACCTGAAAGCCTTGCTTTCCGTCGGGGACCCTTTGGCAAGAGATCAGTTTCCTCCTCTACCAAAGCACATTGTACGAGCCCCGTGTCCTGCTCGCCGTTGTCAATAACGTACCCCAAATTGAATGCCTCTTCTCTTGCTCGTTTTGGCGGTGAAGGTGGCGCAGTTATTAACGGCGGCGGTGGTGGTGCAGACGCGGTTGGTGATGGTGGTGGCGACCCTCCTTTTCTCTCTTTTCGCGGCGAGAATCGTAAAGAATAGACACCACCCCTTGCCGATAGGAACTGATTTCTGACCGGCGGACGTCGAAGGCGGCGCAACCGTCCGGAAGGCGGTGGTGGCACAACTTGTAAGCGCGCCAGATGAGGCGGGTTGTCCTGTTCAAGGGGCGCCCTGCTTCGTGAGTTTCCCATGTCTTTACGCTTGAGGTGCGCATTGACGCTGTTCAGAAGATCAACAGACAGTTGAGCGCGAGGTTCGGCACTGTCGCTGCTTCGATGCGGAGGTGTCATCCTGTTGCTCATCAAAGCAGATTGGGCGGGATCCAAAAGATTTCCATTATTTAAGACACTTCATTTAGGATTGAAACGCAGAGTAGTACCATGTCCTAAGAAATGTAAAAGCCATTCACTGCACGTTTGCAAAGAGCTGTGTTTCCTTCGGATGAAGCTCCAGACTACTCCGTAGTTACTCCATACGCGTTTGTTTTTAGCACTTGGCATGCGGGCCGTGTTGGAGCTTCAACCCCACGGCAGTTGGCATTGAAATATCAACAGTGACCTCAAGGGAACAGCCGCACATTTCTGTATCCGTGAGAATTGACCCCCGGCACATTCTACGTATATCTATCGACTCAGGCCCTATTGGGAAGATCTATAATGGCCACGGAAGAGACATTCTCTTCGCCGTTCCTCAAGCAGCTCGACCCCGCAACACCGCACGTCTTTGAAAAGCCCTCCAAACGAATCAATGACCACCAGGATGTTTCTACTTTTATCAGCTCGCTCGCGTACAGGGATATCACAACCTTTATCCTTCAGCTTAACAGGTCTGTGGTTCCGGCCAAACTTGTAGAGAATGGGACACAAAGGATACAAGTCTGGTCTCTAGGCACAGATGCAGTCAAATTCTCGGAACCGGTGAGGCGATTGCAGGTTCTATTGTCCAAGCTAGAATCCATCATCGACGAAGTACCCCCAGATCCGGGGCCACGGAGATTTGGAAATATCAGTTTTCGAAAATGGTGCCAGGAAATGGAATCAAGAGCAGAGGCTATGATGGACGAGTGCCTTCCAGCTGAAATTCTACAACAAGGAGTTCAAGCCCCGGAGACGGTGACTGCTAAAACGGAATTGATGGCATACTTCACTGGGGGGTTTGGGAGCTCCCAACGGCTCGATTACGGCACAGGACATGAATTGAGCTTTTTGGCGTTCCTTGGCTGCCTTTGGAAACTGGGTGCCTTTGCAAAAGACGACCCTGGGGTGGAGGAAAGGGGAATCGTCCTTGGTGTTATCGAGCCGTGAGCACATGAAAACAATCTTCGCATTTATTATCCAGGCTAATAGTCCCCATGTTACTAGATATCTCAAGCTCATCCGCCGCCTGATAACCACCTACACTCTTGAACCCGCTGGGTCCCATGGAGTATGGGGCCTGGACGACCATTCATTCGTTCCCTATATTCTTGGGTCCGCTCAATTAGCTCCAGCATGCATACCATCAGACAGAACACCAACTGAGGGATCTCTCTCGGGTGCTCCCGAGCCAAGTGAGGTGGCCAAAGTCAACGTGGTTGAGCGGGAACGAAAAACCAATATGTACTTTTCCGCCGTTGGATTCATTCACGATGTAAAAAGGGGCCCTTTTTGGGAGCACAGTCCTATGCTCTATGATATCTCAGGCATTAGAGATGGTTGGGGTAAAATCAATAAAGTAATGGCTGCAGCTCATCGTTTCTACCACATTGCTAACTTTTGTCAAGGGTATGATTAAAATGTACAACGCCGAAGTTCTCTCCAAATTTCCCGTCGTCCAACACTTCCCTTTTGGATCTTTATTCCGCTGGGAGCGAGATCCCAACGCAGCCCCGTCGTCTACGTCTATTCATTCTAGCCGTCTTCAACCGGCAGATACAATGGCTCCGCCCGCTGTCTCCCAGAGACCCATGGCAGACGCTGGAACCAGGGCTCCTTGGGCGTCTGGACCAACTAATCTGCATCAAGCAGCGTACCCTTCTACTGCACCTTCAAGAGCCGGTTACGGCGGCTTGCGTGACCCTGGAGTCCCCGCATATATCCCTATGGGTGATCAGGCTGCGCGAAATGAGCCAATTAATCTCCCTCCATCGGGTCGTGCGCCCTGGGCAAAGAGCACGCCGGGGAATTCAGGAGCTGATCCGGACCTGATGACTACTAAAGCTCCGTGGGCAAAGAAATGAACGAGATCCAATTTATTACATTGATCCCAAGGCTGCAGCAAGTGGCTTGGAAACTAAGCCCAGAACCATATGATAATGACATGATGACAGCCTCGCATGAGTGTACCATATAAATTTCTGCATGTCCATGGTAGGTAATGATGATTTGCCGTCACAAGCACCTATGTCAGTCGAGCCCTTTTCATCTTACCATATCGTAAGTCACACAAATAAGAATGTCAGTTGTTGCAAAATTATATACAAACGGGGTATCTCTTAGCCAAACTCCGTATCGATCAACACCTCCCATGCCCTTTCTCCAGGGGGAAAACATTATCATCTAGTCCGTATCAGAATCATAATGCACCAACGACAGTACGCCTTTGCCTTGTTCATTTTCGGTTGATTTGGCCACCTGTTTTCTGTCCTCTATGTCCCTAATATTGTCGGTACCACGGTCATCAATGGCCGGGCTGTCTTCATCGACATCCTTTTGGGCGCCCCTAGGCCTTAAATCTGCTTTTCTCCGTTTCCTAATGTCTGGGAGCCAAATTTCATTCACATCGTTTAGAAATGGATCTATCGTCGCTTTCGTATTCCCTTTTATTTCTTGTTGGAGTATCGCCTTTCTTTTACTCGCGATCTCTGCAGCGGCTTTGCGTTTTGACACCCTTTTTCCAGGACGACGACGACTTGCTGAAGACGAGGACGTTTCCGATGTCGTTGGTTGGCCCGAGTCAAATAGCGGCCGTGTCCGCGTTCGCGCAGGGAAGCCATTTACAGATTCTGAAGCTGACGAGCCAAAATCGACCATCCCAGCACGGACGTTATCCGCTTCGCTCTCTTCCACCAAATCAATCCCCAAACTCATTTTGTCTTTAAGCACTTCCGCTTTTTTCTCCATAGCTTCCCTTCCCCTTCTCTCCGCTCTAAAGGTCCGCCTAAGTTTCCGGGATTGCTCGTACGGGTCGTCCCAGTCCCTTGCCTGCTTCTTTAAAAGTTCTTCCATTCGAGTTTGCGCGCTCATATATTTCGTCTTATCCGCGACTTTCCCCTCTAATCTCGCAAGCGGATCCTCAACATCTCCCTCTTCCCCAGGAAGCTTCACCCTGATCTCCGCCACGCCATCTTCTTCATAATCGCCTTTCCCGAACTCACTTGTAATTTTCTTCCTCGCTCCCTCCGTAACCACGTATTCCGTATTCTTCGGATCCGTCCGGATTTCTATCCATCCACCGCAAGCGCCATGCTTCATTCGAAAACTATATATCGGCGTCGAGTAGTAATTCCCAACCTTTTTTTTCTCAGCATTGAACCGGACGCCTTGGCCAATAAGCACCGAGTCCGGTGGCTGACACGTCGAGCACCATATCGGAAATGGCATTTCGAATCGCACGATCAAAGCGCCGGACGTATGTAGGTGGCGCGCGCGGGATCCAAGAGGGTGTTTGCCCGCGAGTTTGTTTGCGGAGGTGACACCTTCTTGGTCGGGAGGGACATAGCTGCAAAAGATCATCAATACCAGCCTATGCTCATTGATGTTTGGGCTCCTGAAGTCGAATAGCGTACCGTCCCATATCTGCCAGGAGAAAACATAAGATTAGGACTCCGTACCTGAACGGGTAAGCTGTATGAAGTCGCTAGACTTACTAAAACCCTGCATCTTGGACGGTAGCTGCTCAAGGAATTTGAAATTAACGATTAAGCGGCAATCAGGATAATGTCAAACATTAATCCGGCGACCGCCTCACTGCTCCGGTCATCGCTCGCTCATCCACAACCAGCGAACAGTTTGCGCAATTCTAAGGATGGCCTGGGATGATGCTATTTTGGATGCTGGGGCGGCCACTAGGTCGGAGCTAAGCCGGGATACTCTCCACGTGATGCTTGGCACGCTGTCACTTTCTCAGATTGCACAGTTGAAAATCACCACAATGAACGATCGGGTTTCCAAGCAAACGGTCCCTTGAACAAGATCCAGATTCGATTCCAATCAACTCGACGGCATAATTGATGCGGGCATTTTTCCAAGAATTTTGGTGGATCAGCTGCTTTAAGTTCGGGGTGCGTGGTCAATGCATCAGCTCTCCATGGGCGCGAAAGCGTCTCGGTCCTCTAACTACTTCATGCCTGCAATGGCTTTATCCAAAACCAACAACTCTTTCGATGCTAGCACTTGGGTAGCGGAGGGCCTTTCACCTGATCTGACAACCAACATGAGACGAAGCAGGCCGTTCAACTCTGCCAGCATAACCGCCTTTAGCATCTCGTCCTCCAGAACAGAGATCTGTTCCAGCACTGGGGGAGGCTCATCAATGAGAGCTTTGGCTACATTGAACTCGCATTGGCGGACATCATTGTCGAAAGATGGAACAGCCCAACTGGGAAAAAGCCGCATGAGTTTCGCGATGCACCATGACTCACGAATCATGGGTATCGGACAGCCCCAAGTACCCAGAGCCCCAGGCCTCATCCAGCAGAGCAACATTGCAGCGAGTGCCCACACCTGCGAGGGTTGAGAGCACGCCTAGCCTTGCCAGACTTCAGGGGCGCGCATGGCGTAAGGTTGGGCTGAAAAACGAGTGCCGGCCTGAAATACTGCAAGCAAGTCAGCAAAAGCATATTTCCGGTCAATCGACACCTACTCACCAAGTCCCAAGTCTCCCACTTTCACGGTAATATCATCCGTCTCAACGCCAGAGAGCAAGATGTTGGCGAGCTTGTAATCTGAGCTGATTAGCGGATGCCAACCCTTCAAGATCAGGAGTCTTACCCGTATTGACAAGCTGCCTGTCGGCGAGAATGATGCAACTTGTCAACACAGTCTTTAC
This sequence comes from Uncinocarpus reesii 1704, assembly GCF_000003515.1. Classification (NCBI taxonomy): domain Eukaryota; kingdom Fungi; phylum Ascomycota; class Eurotiomycetes; order Onygenales; family Onygenaceae; genus Uncinocarpus; species Uncinocarpus reesii. The sequence continues at coordinate 3,189,867 of NW_003052500.1, read as the reverse complement.
AATTTCCTTGACTATGGCGTAGTTATGCTTGCCAGGCCGGTATTGCACATCTGCCAGAGTGGTCTCAAGCCATTCGAAGGCGACATACGGTATGCTTCCATCATTACCGTTACTGTATTCATGGGGTCGGCGATCACGTCGTATATTTTCCGGAAGCACGCGCCTGAAGCGATGCTGGGAAGTAGATATCTCTCACACTCACGCTTCAGGTTCTCTCTCGCATGTTGATCGTTTGGCGCCGCCGTTTTGATGAAAGCCCTGGTTGGAAGGCTTAGACCTGGAGATTGCAGACCCGACGCAACGTAGCAAACCATTGAGGAGCATCAAAAATCCCATCCTTCTGTTAAAACCTCGGCTTTGAATGCCGCGGATTTGTGTGTGTCATCTCCCTAAAGAGCATTGATGATCCGATGGTTCCATTTAGCACCCTTAAGGACCTGTCCAGAGGCAAGAGGCGACATGGGTTCTGAATAAAATGAATCGTCTTGTTCCAGAGGAAGGCGGGAGTCAGCCGAATGGAGGATTGCATGACAAGTGTTCCAGAGCTGAGCGAGGAGATGAGATAGTGAGTGATGAATGCAAAGGTGGATGCACGCGATAGTACTTTTAAAAGGCTGGTGTATGCACAGGCTGGTCCCCTGGGTCCACAGTTACGCCACATGATTAGTACAAGGAGGAGGGTCCGACAAGGTGTTGTTTGGAATGTATAGTTTAAATGAGTGTAACTGAGGTATCAAATCCATTCATAGTTGTTGAAGCAGTGGGATGCGTTGGACCAAGCCACTAACTGCTCCACCAAAAAGGCGACCCGCCCCTCTCCCCCCACAGAAAGTGACACTATAACTAACCAGTACACCACCAGGATGGTGCTTTAACTACATGAATTGTAGACTCAACTTTTGACTGTTGACCTTTGAGCCAAATCCTCGTTCGGTTCAAGAATGACATTGATTAGATATTAAGATATTACTACATTACCCTGAAAGTTTGCAACTTTCCCCTGCCTCGCAGACCGCTTTCAAATCACCCACGCTCTCTCCCACCCAGAACTTCAACCCCTTGCCTGCGCCGGGAGCTTTCCAGTCCTGCTTCACTGTGTCCCAAATACTCACATCTTTCCTCGTGATCTCCATTTTTAGCACCTCACTCTGTCCAGGCTCCAATGTCGCAGTCTTCTCAAACTGCCGTAACTGCAGTTTCGGAGTGGGATATGCGCTATCCGTGGGAAGCTCCACGTAGAGCTGGGCGACTGCACGGCCAGCCTTCTTTCCAGTATTGGTGACCTTGATGGAAACAGTAAAGGCAACGTCCCACAGTGCCGGATTCCCGCCCTCTGCTCCGCCAGCGCGTGGATCTGGTTTGGGCTCGGTTGAATAGCCGTCTGGATAAGGATATCCTGGCTTCGGCTTAATGGCAGATGGATCGTCGAGGTAAGGGTAGATATACCGCCAGATTCTGTTGAAGTTTTTGGGCCAGGCTACCTCTGAGCCTGGCGGGATATCGTTGGGATATGATGGAGCCTTGCCCTTGGGTTTGCGAGTAGGAGGGTACTCACTAAGAGGAGTTACGGTGTTCATAGCTGGCTCAGTGAAGTTGAACGTGGTATAAGAAAGGCCATAACCGAAGTGGTATCGAGGAGTAATGTTGGCTTTTTGAAAGTGACGATAGTCAACAAATAGGCCCTCAGAAAATGTATCTTGGATTTGTCCAAAGGGTTGGTTGATAAGCGACACGCTGTCTGGGTAATCGGATTCTGCTTTAGGGATCGTGTATGGAAGGTGTCCACACGGACTGAAATCCCCAAACAGTATATCGGTAACCGAGTTTCCCGCCTCCTGTCCCGGCAAATGGGCAAAGAGCACACTCTTGACTGAAGGGAGATTAATCCACCTTTCCATGGTAATTGGACCGACGGTATGAACAACAACCACGACATTTGAGAATTTATTCGCTGCCGCCTCAATTAGTTCATCCCCATCATGCCAAAGTTTGAGTTCTGCCTTCGTTCTATCTCCAGGGTTCCCTTCGACAGAGATGTAGTTTTCACCCGAATCAGCGTTAACAAAGACAATGGCAACATCGTCCGGTCCAGCTTCGACATTTCTTGGAAACCTATCCGTGATATGGAATTCGGCGTTTTTAGATATATTCCTAATGGCATCTTCAGGAGTAACCAAGTAAGGCAGATTGGCGCTTCCGCTGCCCCAGCCCATTGTTAAGACTCCTTTATTGCATCCTTTGTCGGTACAGGAATTGATACCCTTGGGATTGGTGCCAGCGTCCGTGCCAAACACTTTCAGAGTCCAATTACGGCCCAATGGCAGCAAATCATCATCGTTCTTCAACAATGTAATCGACTCGCGGGCTATTACTCGGGCAAGTTTGTGATGGTCGCCCTGCACGTTGACGAAACGGTTCACGATGCCTCGAGGTGAAAATAACGCTCCTGGGTACAGCAACCCTTCAGCATTTTGCGTATAAGCGGAGAAATTTGGCAACGGAAAATCCTTGTCCTGCCCAAATTTAAACCATGGCGCAACAATCCTTGTGACCTGCCAATCAAATCAGCATTTTCAACCGAATGAACCAGCGAGCAATCGTACCATATCATTCAACCGCTCCAAGGGCAGGGACCCATTCAGAATGGAGCTAGAAAGTTCTCCTCCCCAATAAGTGCTACCGGTCAAAGGAATACTACCATCTCCAGGCATGCTCATATCCAAACCAGCCAAGGCAGAGGCAACACCACTGAGATGAGCATACCAGTCGGTCATCACGAAACCTTGGAATCCAAGTTCATCCTTTAGGATGCCGCTTATTAACTTGCTATTTTGAGAGCTCGCCGATCCGTTGACCTATAGATATATATCGTTAGTGCTTCCGAGTGCTAAATGAAAAGTTCTCGGGATTCGTTAACTACATCATTATAAGCCATCATTACGGCCCCAACTCCAGCCTTAACGGCTTCCGCAAATGGCCACAAGTAAAGCTCATGTAAAGTCCGGTCATCGATGTTTGCAGAGTACGCTCGTTGAACGACATTGGTCATCCGGTACATTTCCTGCTCATTCCCCACTAAATGTTTGACAGTGGCAATAACGCCTGTGCTCTGAACGCCTTTGATAGTTTCGGCAGCACCAACGGCTTGTAGTGACGGATCTGAGCCAAAACCCTCCCAATTTCGTCCAGCCCGTGGTTTCCGGCCGAGAGGTCCAACAGAGGGTCCCAGATGGATATTCACCCCCTTCCCGCGAAACTCCTCTCCCATGGCTCGTCCGCGGTCATACATCAGTTTTTTATCGAAGGTAGCTCCAACAGATATACCAGCAGGAAACGCTGTATTATGATCGGTGTTTCTTAGTCCCAAGGGGCCATCCTGCAGACATAGCCTTGGGATTCCGAATCGAGGAGCGCTTCCAGTCTGGCCCACGCAAGGGCCCATTAAAAAGCCCGTTCCTGTTGTGAGGTTTACCTTTTCTGCCAAGGTCATCTTGGAAACGACGGCATGGGCTTTCGCATAGGCTTCTTCCCATGCCGGCACCCAACCGCCCTTGGGAGTGGGATAGTAGGGAGGGGAGCGGAAGTTGTCAGGCACATCTGCGCGGTTCTCGAGGTGTTCAACACCAAAAGGCTCTACAACTGATGTGCTAACTCGGGTCGCAAGTAAGGAAAGGAGTGCTATGACCCTGATAGTGAAAAACATAATTTCAAAATGACAAACACATAATACTGAACACAGGGTATAAGACAGGTTACACGTTTAGCCTTTAGGCTCAGAAAGCCTCAACATACAATGAGGTTGAGGACTTGAAAAGGACTGTTGGACAAGTGTTTCTTGCACAACAGCAAGAGGATGAAGTCTGGAAGTGTCTCCCCTTCAAAATTCATCAACAATGGCAAACATGCCGAAGTCATGAAGAAATTCCATGTGATTGAAAAGCCTCTTGTCGATCTGTGCATCCTTAAGGAGTTTGGTAGCCAGGTATTGTTTCATTCTCACCACAAGGCGTCAGGTCGATCGCACCGTCACCCAGCTGATTGAGCCCCATGACCAGAAGCCAGTGGACACTCTTCAGAGTACACATCGTGTGTTAAAGGGATGGACAGCCATGGAGGATCCTGTTGTCCACTGACAAAACAATACTAGATTGAATATTTCAAATTTAGAATCTTCAGATCTTATAAAGTCTTCTTCATATAAAATAATTTGAATCAACTATTATTGTCTTCCCACTTCTGCTATTTCTTATAAACTGAATTGAATAATTAAAATAGTAATGGAACATCTTTCTGTCAAACAGTATTTGACATTGGTGAGAAAGAGAAGCATAATAAAAACAAGAATTCCAAATATGTACAAAGCTGATGATTCTAAAGATCATGAATGAGCCAACAGAAACTGTGGCCATCTTGCATTAGTGAGCACAATAGAAGAGTCTGGAAAAAGTGGCTGTGTTTGTCATCGATTTCTCAACTGGATTCTTTCAGAGATGCATCAGATGCTGTTATTCAGCAGAAAGCAAAAACCACCTTCAAGTCACTGAGAACAAGTCAGAAAATATCTATAACCCATTCCTGGCCTGTCTGCACTCTTCCGATGCAATGCCGTGATTACTGTTGAATAGCCTCAAACTATCATGAAGACCTGACTTATCAGAAGTGGAGGAGGAGGACTTCTCTCCGATTCGTTCTATTCGGGGGCCATAAGCCACAATGTAAGTCAAGCAAAAAGGAAGGTAGGGGCTTACGCATCGGAAGCGAATGTGATAGCTAGACTAAGCAGCAAAGCTTAGTGCTCGCAGAGGTTCGAGGCAGCAAATTTTGGGGGTCAAAAAATATCGGGACGAAGCAGGAATAATCCAAAGCTTCGACTGAAGCGGCCCGACGAGCCGCTTACCTGCCTGACGGTCTATATCATGCCCTTCCTACCCGCCTTTCAATGCCCGGCCTCTTACTATCCAAATCTCTTGCAATGTCTCTTCCGGGACCATTACGAATTGCTTTAGAGCAACCTCGTTTGCGGCCTGGTACTCACCTATCCAGCAGCCAGCGTTCCACCAAGGACATGGACGAGATGTTCAATACTTTCGTGCCTCAGGCACCACCTCCGAATACACAGCATCCATTTTTGACAACATGGGAGAACACAATCGCGCCGGCATTACCTCAACAAACCGTCCTCAGCTTGACCTCAAAGGCGGATGTCCAGGCTATCTGCGAGGCCCAGTTGGTGCAGTGAATTGTTTCCTGTGTCTCCACACTTGGAAGATACCGTCCAATCAGCGTCCTTCGTAATAGTGGTGGCCTTCCGATGGTTCCTTCCCAGCATCAAATTCCGGATGTCAGAGTGGACTATGCATTTATCTATGGCCATCCTGCTTGCTGGAGAGGCATGTTAGGGGGTGGTACATTATCAGATCGCAAATTGACCCAAGAAGCTCGATGGTTAGTTGATATTTTGTGAACAGTCTTTTTCCTAATTGTTAACAAAGTAATAGCTATGCCTACCAGTTCAATACATCCTTGGTGTTGTTCTTTGACGGCATGACCTTGGTTCGCCTTCGTTTTCATGGCGATCCTCGTACGACCGTTCCCGAAGTATGGCTGAGCGAACATGGGCGGGAGGATCAGAATGGTATGCAACGTATGGTGTTTCATGCTGTTTGCCAGGGACTGGACATAAAGCAGCCTCAGCCTAATTGGATCTGACGCTTGAAGGCGATACGGAGGGCCGATAGATTCGGACTGTGGACAAAGTATTAGATGACCGCAAGTAGGACAGAACTTTGCAAAACTTACAACACTGTTGCCTTATATTTCTCTTTTCAATAAGAGCCACACAAAATTTGATTGTAAGAGGAAGTAAGGAAGGGTGCGCCAGCAAGACCTTCAGCATTTGACGTAATCCCCAGTAGAAGGTGACAGTAGCCGGTTCATATCCGAACTTCTTGTGGAAATTCACCTCCATAATTTCTCGTACTTCCCCAGGTGTCCAAATCCGAAATCCTGGCGGTGGAGGCTCGATATCGATGAGTCTTACTTCGAGGGTAACAGGATCATAAACGATGTTGCGGAATTCGAAATCCCGATGGACAAGTCCTGCTGCGATACACGTCTCCATGACACAGGTGGCTCGCATATAGAGAATGAACTTCTTCTGATTTCATCATCTTCAGGCGGATCATCAAAGGTATGTGAGCCACAGTGCTCTAGCAGCAATCCCTCCTCTTTCTGATAAGTTACCACTCCATAACATCTGGGAATGCAGTGACCTTGCAGGCTGCTAAATTTCTTGTATATTCCTAGCTCTTTGTCTGCGGAGTACGCCTCACATTCATCGTCTTTTGGGATATTCCATTTGAAAATTCTTTGTTCACCAGTATTCAGTTGAATATGCAGGACATGTTCTTGATTGACATGTTGCACATTTTCCAGAAGTAGAGCAGGCATGGATGTAGCTAAGGATGTCAAGTTAGTATGAAGAAGAACTGACTCAGTAATGGTATATATCTTACAAGCCATTGCTGCTGGTTGAGCACTCATAAACAGTATTTCAAACAAGTAATGAGAATGCTGAACATTATACACCCAGAACAATCTTTTTCTCATTTGTTTGCTATCTCCAACAGTAGCACAGCTGACAAGTCACACAGGTGCTGTGATTGATTTATAATCAATTCTCCATTGACTGATCAATAACAATAGTGACAGTTTGACATTCAAAAACGATCTTTGACAATTACCATCTATAGTCAAGAGGGAATCTGGATTTTCCCAAATTGCTCTGTTGGCACTAGTCTCAGAGAAGTGCTGGAGGCGGGCTGCTTTAACCCAGCTGCCTCACCTACACAAGAGTGATGCTGAGATGATTATAAATAAAAGTGGTGTGAACAGTAGAAAGCAGTATTCTCTAAATCAAACTCCAATAAACATCCACATCAGCAATCTTGAATTTGAATTTTGATACACTGACCACTTTTACCTGTACCAGCAAAACAACATGAAAGATAACTTGCAGATTACAAATCCTCCAAAAGTAGAGCTAACACTGACTCCTAATGCAACCTTTCATCACTTCAGTCACTGGATGATTGCAAGTTCTGGCCGGTGAATTTAGCAGGAAAGCACCAAAGAGTATGTGATGCTCATCACTATAGGGAATGCCTAGAATCTATGGTGCTCGCGTAAGAAGATGAGCACGCCCAAAGTAGCATTCATTTCCAGCCAACTTATGAGTGCAGATGTAATACTTCTGCCCAAATGCGCGGGTCGTCCAATAGTTAAGTTAAGTATAGCTTGAAGTTGTTTAAGCACAAAGCCAATATATTGCTATACAAAAGATGGCAAGATGCTGCAAATGCTGATAATAGTGTTCATCTTCTTCATATAGTCCAGCTCCCGATCTGCAAGATCATCCTGCACCCAAACATAATTGATTAAGGCTCCAGTTAAAAAGAGTGAACGCGAGGCGGCTGTCTTTTCCGTTCTGGCAATGAGATCAAGAATCATTCGCCGATCCTCTTCTGTCCGCGCCTCGCCCCCCAAAATAAAGAGCAGGAACTGGCGCTCACACGACTTTTGGGATGATAAAAGTGCAAAGGCACGCGATATCCGGCGTTGAGTTTGTGAATCATCCTCAAGAAGATTGCCGGTTGCGCGATTGAGATAAGTAAGTGTGGCAAGGTGAAAAAGTTCAAGGGTTGAGTTTGAGCTCTTGTTTATGGGGAGGGATTTGATCTGGCTGCCGAGAATTCGGATGGACTCTTCATACTCACGCCTGTCCTCTGGAGAGGTGATGGCCGGTCTTCCAGATATAATCTCACATCCATGTGCGAGGAGTTGTAGAAGATCATTGATAGTGGATTGCCTTGATTGCAAGATCAAGGCCGATCCCAAATTCATATTAGAATATTGTGATTCCTCGCGAACAGCTTCCACGCACATTTCTAGCGGCAGATACCGAGTGCCTTCTCCCCGGCGCCAATGCAGGGCACTGAACCGCGACAACATATCATGATAATATACCCAATCCAGTAGAGCGCCAATATCAGTGTTTCCACTAAACCTGTGAAGCGACAGGGAGCTTATGATTTGTTTAGCGCCGGTGATATACCATTTCCATTGGCCTGCGGTGCACGATGCTTTGTGGATTTCAAACGAGCACAAGAGCATGGCGGCGGCGACGTGCTGGATTGCTTCGGCAGTACCGATCGCACTATTCGACGCGGCAGCCAGGGCTTCGATGGCGGAGATCTTGAACTCAATCGCTTGACCCTGTAACCCATAGCGATGCAGCGACGACAAGCCCAGCATTGCCTGCCAGATGGCCGTCGCAGACGGGGAGGTCCTCGTGAGAGCCATGCAGACGAGGATATTTCCCAGATTCACCGGATCATTGCTGACAGTTGAGAGACAACATGAGGCAGTAGTTTGGACTAATTCATCAACCCTTTGATCTGCTTGGCCAGGTTGCGGACTTTACGTACAGTACTGGAATAAGTGGGCATCTGCATCGCGTAGTTGCACCGGGTTAAACGGCGCCAGTGGCGTTTGTGCGAGCAGCGCATGTTCTACACTTGTCAGCTCGACATCTCTCTGTGTTGAGAGAATCGACATACCTTTAGATAACACCCCTGATAAATACTGATGTAATTTAATGTCGGATGTTGATGCATTCACTAGGGAGTACGAGGTACGGGCGGCACGTTGACGCAACAGCCTTACAACCACGGCACGCCTTGCGTCGTTGTCTTTAGGCCAACTGAGACGAAGCTGATAGCCTTGACACACCCGATGTGCCCGAATACATTGTGTGCATACTGGGATGGCGCGGTCGCAGGAAATTCGACGATCTGGCTTAGTATCGTCAGCAAGTCGACTGGTTTCGACGAGATTCTTTTATGCACAGCGTGCTCGGGGAGCAATGTCACCTCTGCAAGTTCCACAGCTTCTTGCCATATCTCAAACATGAAATCGAAAATAGCGCCGCGGAAACTTGCCTGTGACGGGGATGATAGGGGAAGCCCATAGCCGCCACAATGCAAAAAAAGACATTGCAAACTCTAATTCTGAAATCTGGCAGAATGTGATTTCGCCATCACATGCACTACTTTGAGTTTAGATCAGACAAGAGATATTGAGCAAAGTTACGGAGTAGTTATGATCTAAATACCGAGTGTACTCCGTATTGATTCAGGCATTGAGTTTTGACTGCTTAATAATAGGATTTTCAAATGTGTGGACTAGTATAGATTTGTATTAAGCTTCAAAGTTAGGCTCATAAAAAAGGTGGTGAAGAAGAATGTATATCACATGATGAGCACACTAAGTCATCTGATTTTAAAATCAAGCCATTCAGAATTGCCGTATTATAATTTATCAATTCATGATTTGCTAAATCATAAAACTTATTTTTTTTGGATTTTGTTTTTGCCGCATTGTGGCGGCTATGGATCCCAGCCAATTGGCGCATCATTGATGATCCACCAGCAACTACAGGGCAACTTTCCGCGACGCCAACGGTCTTCGACAGTCTTGAGTTGAGCTTCATGACCAGCGCTTTGAAATAACAACCAACACATCGGCAACTATCTACGGCGCTTAGTCTCAACTGGATACCATCGTGGAGCTTCACGCTCATTGCTTTGAAATCAGAATATTGACAAGATGATGTATAAATTCGGCTGCTGCGGCGTTTGGAATCGCATCTTCATCAAAAGCACCGAGAACACACGCTGCTACGAATGATGTCTTCTTACGTTGTCACTGGCGCCTCGCGAGGCATTGGTGTAAGTGCCCGACCTAGCAAAGGAAGGCTCAAACTAACAACTATATTCAGTGGGCTTTCCTTGACCAACTCTCTTTGGATGCAAACAACACTGTAATTGCAATCGTCCGCAATAAACCCGCAACCGAACAAAATGTCTTGGAGAAACTACCAGGACGTCCCAACATCCATATTCTGGAGGCTGACATCACAAACTACGATGCCCTCCAATCCGCGGCGGCCGACACCGCAAAGATTACCGGAGGAAGCCTGGATTACTTGATTGCCAATGCCGGTCTCATCTCTCACCATGATGCGTTTGACCCTATTGGAGTTCTGTGAGTTGGAGTCTCTGGCCGCCATTCTTTCCCTCTGTTCCCATCACTAACATTGAAACAGAGGACAGAATCCCCGCGCGTTAGAAGACAATCTCCTTGAATGTTTCCAAGTTAATGTCGTTGGACAAATCCACCTTTTCAACATCTTCATTCCGCTCATCCTCAAGGGAAGCGCAAAGAAGGTGATCGCGCTATCAAGCGGCCAAGCTGATCCCAAGTTGGTGTTGGACTTCAACATCGATGTGGCTCCTTCGTATTCAATTAGCAAGGCTGCGCTGAACTTCGCGATTACCAAATTCAGCGCCCAGTACGCCAAGGACGGGGTGCTGTTTATGAGTATTTCTCCTGGATTGGTTGATACGGGACATTTCAATGAGTGTATGTGTACTCCTTGGCCCTTTCTGCGTTCGTTCCTTGATGGAGGGGGCGTTCTGACAGTGTAATAGTGAGTTCAGCCCAATCAGAGTCCATATACAAGACGATGGCCTCCTTTAAGACGTACGCACCCGATTTCAAGGGCCCGATAACACCAGAGGAGTCTGTGAAGGATATGATGAAGGTCATTGAGGGGGCTAGTCTTGAGAATGGGGACGGGGGCGCTTTTGTCTCACACAAGGGCAATCAACAATGGCTTTAAGTGGAACATAGGCTTCTTTACTCATAGAATAGTTACTCCATAATCCAAAATTTGCCCTTCACTATATATGTTTCTCCTTTCTCGGGCGTAGCATGAATAGTAGACTCATTTCCTCCCTGCTATCTCACCTAAGCATATATGCTCCCTCCAGAAGCTGACTAATAGGACACAAAGAAGCCTACAAAGAGGTTCGGGAAGAGCTCAAGAAGCCATCTCACTGTTCTTGGGGTGGCCCTCCCTCACAACCTGAAAAGCCTGTGATAAAGAGAAGTCTTCTTGGCCAAGCTTTTGATATAGTATTGTTTGGTTGTTATATTTGAACAACAACTCTGACTTCTGGAACTTCAGAAGTTGAGTCAGAGTCAACCAACTCAACTTCAATCCAACTTCAGGTTGGAGTTGGAGTTGTCCGCAGTCTAGAGGAAGAATGTGCTGGAGGGGGAGGAGAACCCTCCCTGAATTTGAGCATCAGACCATATACATTCTGATAGCCGCGGGGCCACAAGAAGCAGGTTCACAGGTCCAGGCATGAGTGAAGGGATTCCTTCGTGCATAACTTTTGATTTTTCTCCAGACATGCATTCACTATGGCGGCCCCGGGAAAAAGAAGGACCGTCGAGCGCTTTGAGGAGGAGAATTACATGAACATATAAGATGTCTGGTATGTGCTCAAGGATACATAAAATCATTTCCGCAGGGAGGAAGGGTGCCATTGCTGCAGGAGTGAATGGCAGTGGAGTGTTATGGTTGAGCCGACGAGGGCTCCCTCGTCAGCACCGCACCCCTGACAGATTGGCAGCCCCTGTCCCTCCCAAAGCGCCATCCCACCAGATAATGATTTTCCCATTGTGATTGTCTCGTGGAATTGACACAGTCCCTTGTCTACATCAAGAGGACGGAGATCGAGATTCATTGATACGGAGTGGATCACTATACATACAATTATTGGTGTCGCTTTCTTTGGAGTCCCGGCCGCTTGGTCTCTGTTCGGTCTTGTAATCTGACCCAGAGATCCATGCGCGCAAAACGCCGTTCAAGAATCTCATCCTCACTCAGCTCTGATGTTTTCAATCGAATGAGCTCAACAATCAGCCGTCGTTCCTCGATTAGAAGCCTCGGTAGGGGTAGAGATTGGGGGCTGGCGGCATCCCCGTCCGTACCATTGAGATGGGTGTTAAGCCGTTTCGTGGGGGCATTCCGAAAATGCTCACTCCTCGCTTGCTCCATCAGCTCGTTTCGTAGCCACACCTTATGAGAGTTCAAATCAGCAAGCACCCGTTTCTTCTCCCAATAGAGAGGGGTGTGGCCCTTTGCAGAAATCACAGTTCTGAATCCTAATGCCTTGATTGCTTCCCAGAGTTTGCAATTTTTATCAGTAAGGTCCATGATCTCTGGATCATTGTCAAGCTCCTCTTGAAGGTGACCCGGAAGCTCTGTAGGGGCGGTGAGGTCGGCATCAAGAAGCAAACCACGAGCGGCCTTGTCAACTACCTCGTCAGAAACAAACTCCAAGGCAGCAGCTTGCAAGGGAAATTGAACTTCCCGGTCCAGATAATACTTAACCGCGTTTGATTCATGATCCGCAACCTGATCACGGACAGAGGATGGTGCTTTATCTAGAGTTCAATGTAGATTAGTGTGCAAGTCAAAAGAAGGCTATAGTTGTTGGGTAAACATAGCAAGCAGGAGGAATCATACGATTGATTGCGTTGATGAGCCCGCGCCGCCAGGAATACCACAGTTAGCCGGATATTTTTATAAAGATTCTACTAAGAGAAAAGTATTAAAAGCATGTGAAAGTTTTAAATCTAAAAAGATAAAAGAAAATTCTTAAGAATTTGAAAGATTTTCACATATTTTGCTACATGTCCATTAACTAACTACATAAAATACAGGCTTACAGATCAGCCCAAGGCCCCTGCTGTCCGTTAATCGCAGAGTCCATGCACTTGAGCTCCTTCGTAACGACAACCATCGCGCGCTTGTGATGTCAAATCCTCCTCCTCGGCGGATTTGACAATGTTTCATCTGGTCACAGCATTGCCAGCCCAGCCGCAGCAATCACACCAGCCATCATCCTGCCGCCAACAACCAAACCTGCAGCCGCATTCGTTGTCTGGGTTGCAGGAGCGCCGGTCTCGGTGGCGGAACCGGTTTGCGATGCGCTGGCAGTGTCAGCCGCGCTAGTTACAGCCGGCGAGCTGCTTTGACGAGAGACCACAGTGGTCATTCCGGTTTGCGCGGGCGAAGACTGAGTGATAGTCGCCTCCGTCGTCGCTGAAGCTGTGTCCGCAGTGCCAGTCTCGCTCGGGGCGTCTGTGGACAAGGCCAGGTATTTTGGAGAGTACGTATCCGTGCCGCGATAGGCGTGGCAGCCCGGCACGGTGTACTTGACTGGAGCGCGCCCGCCACCACAATCGAGCGGCTCGCAGATTTCGCCGGTCTCGGGGACGTACCACAGATTGATGGCCTGGCTATAACTGTTGACGGTCGCCGTGGATACGCAGCCGTCGAGATCGGTTTTGGCATGGACAGAGATGGAGCTCGCGGCTAGAGCAAGGAAGCCGAACAGGAATTTACGAGCCATTGTGTCGGTTGTTGAATTATCAGATTGGCCTCCTCAGTACAGATGGAATACGAAACAGTTTGAAAAGTCAGGGGACTAATAAAAGAGTGACAAAAGTTGGTATTTTCAAACGAGAGACAGATGGTCAGCAGGAAGAGAGTCTCGTCTTTTCTCTGGGTTCGCCTTTCTTTTTATACGGGAGAATGATCTCAAGCATCGGGCTCCAGGCGAACTGTTCCGTCGCTAGTGATTAGTTGACTCACTAGTAAACACCGGCCAACATGTTGCCACTTCATTTCGCCACAAATGCTCCGTGCCATGAGCAAAAACATCTAATAGGGAGCATGGAATTCTGGCTTCTTTGACAATTGGCCCAACCATCATTGCAATTTTGGAGTTGGCTCTCAATTGGAGCAAATTGGCAAATCGCGCCGACAGATATTACGACTTCCCAGCCCTTCACTCAAGGAGCCTAGGCGCGCAAGCTCAGGCCGAGCTAAATTCAATTTCCCCTGAATTCCCCTGAGCCCTATGCTCCGAAGTTCCGGAGTGTACTCGTATTTCGAATCAACTCCAGAGATCAATTGCTCGTTCAGATGATGCGTTTAGCATAATCCTTTCCAGATCGATAGATTTCAACGGTGGAAGATCCTTTCTTCTTAGTAGGCGATGGGACCCATAGCTGTCTTGGTGTGATGCCGGATGTGTTGGCGCCTGCGGAGCAGTACTGAACAAAAGTACTCCGTATACCCGCATAACTACCATACTCCTTCTCAAGCAAATGTTCTAGCAGTTACCGTGAACAATTTCCTGGCCAGCATATGGACTATCCATATGTAAATGATCATCAAAGGAGGGAAATCCCATGGGCAAGTCAAAACTAGATGCTGTCTCAGCATGTCCTCAAAGGTATTGCCGCAAGTCTGTATCCTATTTCGAAACTATTCGTTCCATTACATGGCCTGCACAAATATCTATTGAGAAGCCATGGTCTACAAAATATACGACAGCCTGGCCTCACTTTTGTCGAATCATCGTCCACTAAATCAGTGGAAGGGAGACATCCTTGGTATGGCACCGTTACAGGCGAAAAGCATATCTAAAGTCAACGAGAAGTACAAAGTCTTCTGATGGGTTTAATTGCTAAAGTATCCGGGGTACAACCAGGCCAGTTTCGTTAACGCATCGGCGCTCATTTGGCTCGGCACAGTACTCAATCCCATCTTCGCGATCCCCTCAAGGTGTTTCCCCCTAGCCAGATTTTGATGTTCATCCTTGGTTAATTCGTCCAAGACGGCACCGATAAACCGCCTAGCATTAACGGCATTAGCTTTCATATTGCCCATGACTATTTCGACCGTCACATCTTCTTCAGATGAGTGCCAGCAATCGTAGTCGGTTGACATGCAGATCATCTGGTACGCAATTTCGGCCTCCCTGGCGAGTTTTGATTCAGGAAGACAGGACATGTTGATCACGCTACCACCCCAGGTGCGGTAAAGGTTGCTCTCTGCGCGGGTACTAAATTGGGGTCCCTCTGAATTGTATGGGAACGCATTGGTCAGCAGCCTGCAAGAAGGTATCAAAGGGCAGAGTAGGATCATAGTGAATGGGCACTTACCCATACAAACCAGAGTTCCACGGTCATGAAGTACGACACCCTCACCCTCTAAACTGTGCCCACACGCCCGAACAATCTTCGCCAAACCCTCATCGAAAGGATCCGCAAATCCAACATGCGACACCGCTCCTCCCTCGAAGAAAGTCCACGGTCTCACCCCTTTTGTCCGATCAATCACCTGATCCGGTACCACAAAATCGCGTGGTTTAATCGCCTCCTGCAAACTGCCAACAGCGGAGAACGCGATGATGCTCCTCACGCCAATGGACCTGAGAGCCGCAATGTTCGCCCGGCTGGGTACCTCGTGCGGTGCAAGTTCATGATGCGCGCCGTGTCGACTGAGGAATGCAATGGGGACAGTCTTTCCCGTCGTGGAGCATTTGTGATGGAGGACCGTGATGGGGGAGGATGGATTGCCCCATGGCGTGGTTATCGTGAGGCAGGCTACCTGGGTGAACCCGGGGAGTTCGCGAAGACCAGTTCCGCCGATTACTCCGATATGGACGGGATCTAGAGTTTGCTCTATTAGACAAATGGCGGAAACTGTTTGGGGGAATTGATGCTCTATGTATGGACACACAATAGCGGGGTCGCGGATAAATGGCGCTATCAGGAGAGGCAACAGAGAAACAACTTACCGGGGTATGTATCTGGAAGAGCGGCCATTCTTCTTGCTCTCTGCCTGGGGGTTTCGATTCTTCGCGGATACGACTTGGCTCTGGCGGGGAGAGAAAGCCAACGGCGGAAAACTTGCATGCGGAGCGGAATCTGGTTGTGTTTGGACGGGAATCTTATGGAGGGGCAAAGCAAAAGTTTGATGCTAGCCAATCAGAGCTCGCGGACTACGGGCGCCAAGGGCGGGCTTCCTTGAGCCTCCAGAGTTAAATTCCGGTGGAAGGACAGCTTAGTAACGAGGAACGAGGAAAGTCTCCTACTCTGTATGCAGTCTTCATAACTGAATAAAAATATACACGCAACTCATTGTCATCAACTTGCGGCTCGTGGAAATCATTTATAATGAAGGAAATTCTCTTGAATGTTAAAAACGAGAATTTGACGCTCAGTATAAAGCCATGAAAGACATTAAAGGGGGGCGGCCAACGGTTGGCAGAGTATCTATATGAGCCTCCTGGACACATCAATCAAAAACAACCTTTTTGCCCTGGAAATTTGCTTGTGCCTTCTGTTCTTTAGCTCTTTTCGCTGCCTCCCACGAAGGGTGAAGAGGTTTCTGATCCTGATCCTGGCCCCGTTTAATCGAATCACGCATTCTTCCAGCACCCTCTCCTCTCCTATAAGGGCCACTTTCATCTTTGGAGCGCCGGCCAAGCCGCCCACCTCCACCGCTGTCACGTCCGCGGCCTTCGTTAGATGTCGCTCCCCGGCGCATATCCCAACCGCTATCACGATTGTTGCCCTCGCCTTGCTTGCGCACGTGGTTCGCATTCGCGCCAAACTTCTTCTCCCATAATTTTCGCCTCGCTTGCTGGCCCATGCGATTCTTTCTTGGTGCAATCGCCGACGCTGCTTCATTATCTTCCGCCTCGGACTCGGTACCTGACCAATAGCCGCCCATTGTCAGGGACGGTAAGAATGTTGTTGATGCTTTTCCGCTGGGTTTGGAAGGTTTCGAGCTCTTTAACGCGGTGGCAGGAGGGGAATCCGAGTCCGTAACAGAGGGTGTTGGGGAGAGGGAGAAGTCTTCAACCGGATCGTACGCTTTGTCTTTTTTGCCTGAAACTATGTTTTCATAATCGCCTTCGCTCTCCGAACCAGACGAGGAGGCTATAAGGTCATCAAACTGGGCGAATTCCGAGGTACTCTCAGCTTCACCCATCGGCGTATCCTCTTGATCGGAGCTATGTGAGTCCATTTGGAGTGGCGTTTTGGAAATAAGCGGCCCTGCAGTGGCCGGAGTTTTCGATGTTTTCTGGCTAGCGGCGGTTTTCTTATCCGATATGGCGGCATCGTCTACACCTAAAATTCCTCGAATACCGTCCATTATCCCTGGGAGTATCGTCTTAACTGGGTTGGAACTAAAGAGCCGTGCCATAACATTTGCTTCGGGTCCATCCTTCTTCCCGTCAAAGACATTCTGCTTAGAGAACTCTAATTGCGCGAAAACCGGTGAATCCGCAATCCGCTTAGTCTTAACAAGTTGCTTTATCACGTACTTTCTTGAAATCTCCGAGAGGTCTAGAGACTACGGTTCAAAATTCATGAGCTGCGATCCTTCTGGCTAAATTGGAAGCTTGCGGAGCCACTTACTTTCAAAGCCTGTACTTCTTCAGATAAGCGGGATAGCTGGGCGGTTTCATTTTTCGATTGCGCGTTCTTTTGGCGCCTTCCCAGCTTTTGGCGCTCAAATCCTCTCGCGGTCTTGAGAGCTCGGTGTACTTGCTGGATTCCCTGTTCGATTTTCTGCTCTAAACGAGTGGCTCGAAGGGTGAGCTTCCGCGGCTCGGGATTGGAAGCTGGATTTTCATCGACATCTTCTCGCTTGCGCTTCGGCATCTTTGTGTATAGCTGCCCAAGTACTTCCCTAAAGACCCGGCAAATCTGATCGCATGAGGAGGGTTGATTATATAATCCATATCTATGTATGGAGTACAAGCGCCAAGAATCAATTCAAAGACGGCTAGCGTGTTTTCTTTCTGAAGTTGGATGCACGTGACCAGCTTAGTAGTTAATACAAACAACTTCGTAAGCTCCTTTTCTTTTGCGAGTCTTTATACATCAATTCATGCTACAGGCCTCCTCCAAGCGCCTCCACACCCAATGCCTCAAGGCGATCCGCTTCTTCGCTGCGATCATTGAGTCGCAGCCACTGGGCGAGCTGCATCCTCAACGAAACAGACCATGGATCGTCATGCCCGTACTGCTTCTCTCGCGCCCTAATGCAGGACCGAACATGTTGTTCAGCAAGTTCGGACTTTCCTTGGCTGGCGTAAACCGAAGCCATGATTTCGGAACATCGTGATATCCACTTGCGACACCGAGCCGGTTCAAGGTCCAACGCACAGTCACGCATTTTCCCTATTATCAGTTCCACTTCGGCGAATAAAAGATTATGGCAGAGGTATTCAAGAATCGATTCTGCGACGTTCAAATAGCCTTCATTCGAAAAGCTTGCAGAGTCAGCATATTCTGTGAGCCATTGTTGGAAAACGGCAGGGGTTCCTGGGTCGTGTCGTGACTTTGATTTCGTTTGATGAAGAGAGACACGGCAGCGGACTACATTATAATGGAGACGGCCACATTTCTCCGAAAGCGCATCAAGCCCGCAGTCCAATGCGGTGGGAATCACCTCGTCAAGCTCACTCGGTTCCACCCGAAGGAAAAGGGTGCAAATATTTGATAGAGGATGACTGTGGCAAAGATATAGACCAGCCATCTGGTAGATCTGCTGCAGCACAAGTTGAGCCAGTTCATAATAGCCCTCTCTATTATATAGAAGCAGCAGCTCCAGGATAGCGCGCATTGTGGCAGGGTGTTCAGCCAGTACCATAGTCGGGATAAGCTCACAGGCGTTCGAGAGTGACTGTCGAGTATTCTTGAAATCTCGCTCCTTGGCGAAAGACAAGCCAGCAGTCCAAAATCCAACAAATTTGTCAGGGTTGCTCGCTGAGCGTGCGACATCTTTGCTGGTTGTAAATCGCCCCGACTCGCATGTATACCACAGTTTCGTATCACATGAAGCCCTGTAATATCCGCTGACAAGCCTGAAAATGGATTCGCCTACAGACGGTGGAAGGGGGCTTTGCAGGGTAGCAGGACTGACAGTGCGGGAGGAGAAAGCGCGCCGAACAGCAGCCACCGAGAGGGGCGAACTTGAAGAAACCGTGACGCTGGAAACGTCTTCATTTTCCGTGGGCTTTCCCACGCGCTTCTTATATTTGGTGAAGCCCCAAAGCGCAAGGCGTGATTTGTACATCTTGGGGGTGCCTTTGAAGCCGTGCCTAGAGCGCATCTGTACTATCACCTCCTTGAGAGGCAGGTTTTCTCCAATATAGAGAAGCCATATATTGTGTTTGTGCAGCGCCCAATCCTTGTCGTTTGGCCACTGCATCTTGCTTCCTGTCAATCGCAGGGACTAATACGTTGCTCTTGAGGTCAACACGCGAAATGTCCAACGTAAAGCGAAAAATTGATATGGGAATATAGCATCACTGGCAAAAGATGAATTCCCAAAGAAAGAAACCATTTTAACATCGAGGTCATGCTGGGCAGACATCTTGATGATGCGCCACCTTGAAAGAAGCAACGTTCTGCATCAACCAGGCTGAGGTTAAGTCCGTGCAGCCAGACCAAATGCGAAGGATTGCCTGGGTAAATCATTGTCCCCCGCACCCACGGCTAAAATAGGACGCCAAAGTCCCTCGCATGACGCTAGAAAACATGGTCAGCCAAAGCCTTTGGAGGACGGAGTGAACATTGTCTGATTCATTTGGTCCGACAAGGAGGGTTAGTTCCGACGCTAGAATTGTTTTTAGCCATGTTGAACAAATGATATCCTGCTCTGCCTCTGTTCCTCCATTCAAAAAAGGCGGTATTCCTGACTGATGAGGCTGACGGTCCATGCCACTGATCCAGCCTGTCCCCAAAGTTCCATGCATAGCCAGCACAGCAAATCACCATAAAGTTGAAACTGGCACATAGTCAAGAAAGACAATGCCTCCAAACACCTGTAGCATCTAATTACTGGCACCAATATATAAACACCATCTACTTCCCTTTGCTGTTTCATTTCAAGCACCACCTCTCCAAGAACCTTCACAGATATCCCAACACTCTTTCACTTGCTGTTTACCAAAGACTCCTGATTGCCGTCCGCATCTCGAATATGTGTTGGGTTACAATCAATTTTACCTGCGGCCATACTCTTTCTCGAACCCTCAAGGCAAGCGAAGGGAATTCCAACAAATGCCGCTGCACCTCGAACATGCAAGACCGCGATGTCAACTACAAATGCACAGCATGTGATGAGTAGCTCGGGAAGTTTTCTTTTTATATGCCATAGTATGTTCCATGTCATGTTATGGAGTGATATGTCATACTAATTATGTTGGGTCACAGAGATAATGTGGTTACGCCTGAATTTGGAGAAAGGATTTTGCGATGATACGAAATCGATCGTGTTTGACGTGGTGGACAAGAGAGAGATCAGTTTGTGGGCCAAAGATTCTTGTCGAAATTGCTATGGAATCTCATTATTGGGAATTTTTGGTTATTTCTAAAAGAGCTGACATGATAGTTCTATGTAACTAAAGGCATGATAGATCTATGTCAACAAAACTATCCTTGTGTTTATCCTATTCTCCTTGGCTGAAGTCTTCCTTGATAACTTACCACCCCTGGTACGGAGTACGGAGAATGTAGTTTAACAAGGGAGTAGTTACTCACAGTAGTTAGCTACGAGGATCTGACCCCTTGGCTAGACAGACTACACAGCCTCCATGCTGAACATAAAACATCCTCTCCAACAACATAAAGTTGCGATTCCACCACAGCTCTGATAGGTTGAACAGCCATGGGGTGGACGATATTCCGATGCCTAGTGTCGGGACACCCGGCATCAAGGGGCATTCCCTCCAGAAGTCGAAATTGCCCATGAAATCAAACCCTCAGGCTGTCGATTGTCGAGGAGTTGTCACTTTCGTTGAAATCTGCAAAATGGTTTCGCAATTGAAATACTTTATTCCACTCTGCTCTGTATGGGGGGCCATATCGGTCTTCTATTTCTCCTACCAAAATGGCCACATTCCAGCAGTCCAGGATATGGCTGTTTCCAAGCTGCTGCCTGGAGGAGAACTACTAAACACCAATTGGACTGGTGTCACGGTGATTGACGAAATTCTGACTGCTTTTGTGCCATTTTTCTATCCTATTGTGAATGGGACGTCCCCTAACCTGTCCCTCTACGCAGCCAAATTTGCTGGTGCTGTCGCCGCTATCTACATACTGGTCTGTCTAGAGTCCGTGAGAGCTGGAAATCAAGGTCGCCTCATTGCGTAGTGAGTAGAGCCCAGCTTCCAGACGGCGAGGAACCCCAGCCCGCCTCCAAATTGAAAATCTCCATTTATCTTTGACGCAACCGTCAGCTAACCTTTGGAACAAGCCCATCATTCTTTGGCTTAGCATGGCAGCTATGCAGTTTTGCGGTATCGGCACCGCTATATGTCACTTTGCATCTTTTCACATCGCCAACAGCCAGCAAGCCGACTAAAGAAAACATAAATATGCCTGTGATTCAAGTGAAAACCCTGCTGTGGAGCACACTTGCCGGTTACGTTGTGCCGTCCGTGTTGGTCGCCTTTCCTGAGATGGCACAAGGCCTTCTCCCTTCAAAGCAACACGGAATCGCACTTTGGCAAGCGTGGCCAATCTACGTGGCTATCTTTCAGTACGGAATTAGCAAATCTGCCGAAATCTGCTGCCCGTCGGGCTCAGGCAATGTAGCCCAGAATCGAAGTAGCCTCCGCTACCTGTATGCCTTCGCATTTGCTTGCGCAGCAATTCCTCACATTGCGTCCTGGGCAATATCACTTTCTGCCCTTGCGTTCCCGACCTTGTTCAGCCCAGAACTCGCATCGACCCTGACGCCACGAAATGTGTTTGAAAATATATCTCCCTGGTCGTCTCAAAAACCTGAAACTCTCGGCATGGGAACATTATGGCTTCTGCAATGGGATTATATGACGGCTGCGGCGCCAACATTGCTTTGGGCAATTCTACTGTATAATGCTGCGCATTCCGCATGCGGAATCCGGGTCAGCAGCGTGAAACTGGGGTTTAAAACAATTGCGCTTTGCGCGGTGGCTGGGATAGCTGGAGCCGCGGTAGAGTTGATGTGGGAGAGGGATGAACTATTATTCGGTTCGTCGGATGCCCAAAAAGGGCAAAGGGGAAAAGAGTGAGTAGCCTGTATTTAGATTGGCTGTCCGTTGTTGTATGATTCCCAGACTGCATCTGTTATCCACTTGTTGTGGAGGTATGAATAGCTGGGGGACGGAGGAAACTGGAACAAAATTTGTACAATTCTCGTGTAAAAAGCCTAAACCCACATTGGAAAGAAACCTATAATGCCAAATAAAAGGAAGCTGGTATACATTATATATTCAGTCTATTTTTTTGGCTCCTCTTTCTTCTCCTCGGGTTGTGGAGTTGGCAATTTGAACTGACGGAAACAATACGTATTAGCTTTTTCAAAACAATTCATTTACTTAGAAGGGCCTCTTTGACTTACATTGTCCGGCTTCCTATCAGTGCCCTGCCCAACCTGCTCCCAAGCAGACGTGCCGCCCTCGAAATTGCGGAAGGCTTGTGTCAATTCCAATGGCTCAACAACAATTCTCTTCTTTTCTTCGTCGTATCTGATCTCAGTGTACCCTGTAAGTGGAAAATCTTTTCGTAACGGATGTCCGTCAAAACCATAGTCCGTCATGATTCTTCGAAGGTCCGGATGACCGACGAAGAATACACCAAACAAGTCGTAGACCTCGCGCTCGTACCAGACTGCTCCATCATACAAGGAAGTAATGCTCGGAACTGGGGTTGCCTCGTCTGCGTACGTTTTCACTCTGATCCGAGAATTATGGCGAACGCTCAGAAGATTGTAGACGACTTCAAAGCGATATTCGCGCGTTGGGAAGTCGACTGCCGTAATGTCGGAAACCTGCTTGTATTCTGCGGCGGTATGGTCTTTCAAAAAGGAAATAACGGGGATGACGCCAGCGGGCGGGATATAGATTGTCAATTCGTCTTTCCAGACGGAGAATTGTTGGATATATTTGGGGAGGCAGGACATCAGGTATTGGCCATAGGTATGAAGCTCTTTCGATTTCTCCGCGTATTTGTCGGCTGGGTTGACGACAGCACGGTGGAGGGCCTCGATCGCTGAGGAGATTAACCAGATCAGTTACTCGATCGACGAGTATAAGGCAAACCCGCAGGAATACTTACGTGCACGGCGCTCATCCCTTTGGTTTGGGAGTGGACTGCCGGAAACCACCTTCGCTTCGTGGAGCGCGGCTGCACTGGAGAAGAGCCTTGCAGTTCTTGCCGGTCTAGCATAGGCTAGAGAGCGGCTCGACGCCAGCCGCATCATTGACCTTGCTGACGCCATGGTGTGGTAAACAATTGAGCTCGCAACAAAGTCCTCCCTGGCGTGAGGTTCCGCTGCCTCTTGTTTGTGATGCCATTCAACATTCAGCGTTGTGAAATGCATGTTGCTGATTGGATAACAGCAACTACATAATGCATCTTGCTGATATAATCTGGGAAAATCGAAATTTCCTCAAGGTAAGCGTTCTGATTGGCTCCCACTTGACAAAAAGTCAAAAGGGCAAATTTCCTGAGTCAGCCATGCTAAAACGGGTTAAGCTCATCTTGACTCTTCCTTTCTCTCCTCCTCCAGAGCCATCTCATCAACACTTTTCGCCGACTGACAACATCTCTCTCTTCCTAATTCCTTTATCTTTTCTCTTCTTCGGTTATTTCACTTCACTTATTGGCGCCTTCAGTTACAATAATACACTTGTTTTCCCGGTGCATATTCATTCTCCTTGTTCATGTTCCTGCAGACTCTCCAGTGCATTTCAAGAACTCTCTCGGCCCAAGTCTAAATCCCTTCAGCACCCAACGCTAAAATGTCTCTAAGAACCCAAAATGATACAGTAATTGATGATGATGATGAATTTTGGTATGATAACTTCCTATTCTTCTTGGGCTTTCACCCCGCTAGGCTGATATGTGATGCTTACTCTTATTTCAGCCCTCTCTGCATTGAAGAATTTGACCTATCGGACAAGAACTTCAAACCATGTCCTTGTGGTTATCAAGTATGTTATTCGAACCACCTTCGATACTCCTGTCGCTCCCCCACTTCGATCTTCGAAATCGCGCCGAAACTCATTTCACCTGCTGATACCGTTTAGATTTGCCAATTTTGCTACAATAACATCAAGACGCATAGCGAAGAGGGCCGGTGTCCCAATTGCAGACGCGCATATGACGAGACCACAATACAATACAGGGTTCCTGACGCGGATGAGTAAGTTCATCTTGGCTATATTGAGAAACCCTCCTCTCCGCGCTGACACCCGATTTCAACTAGGCTCAAGGCAGATTTAGCATTAAAGCACCGCAAAGCCGCCGCTGCAAAGAAAAGGGAGCAAGAGAAACGCGAAATCGAAGCTTCTAGTCGAAAAAATCTTGCCGGCGTTCGTGTCGTTCAGAAAAACCTTGTCTATGTGATAGGACTCAACCCAACTATTAGAGACGAGAGCCAGTTATTGCAAACATTGAGAGGTGATCAATACTTCGGCCAGTATGGGGATATAGAAAAGATCGTCGTCAGCAAAGCGAAACCTGGTGGCAACCCAAATCAGGGTATTGGCGTGTACGTGACATTTGCAAAAAAGAGCGACGCTGCGTCATGCATTGCCGCTGTTGACGGCTCCGCAAACGGCGATCGAGTTTTAAGGTACGGCTTGATTTTGTCCTGATTTTTTATCTGCAAGCAGCTGATTGTTTCACTAGAGCCCAATACGGAACCACCAAATACTGTTCGTCGTTTCTTCGTAACGAGCAATGCAATAATAGGAACTGTACCTTCCTCCACGAGACCGGAGAAGATAGCGATAGCTTCAGCCGCCAGGATCTATCTTCCATGAACACGATCTCTTCTCAACGCCCACATCCGAACTATCCCAATGTTGCGGCGAGTCAGCCTCGTGCTTATCAGCAGCCAAGCCAGCCCGGATCGTCGAGCTCTGTCTCAGTGCAGCGACATTCTAATAGGGATGAAGGAAGTCGATCATCAGGCGGCGACTCGCCTGCCCTTCCGTCATCTGCTAGTTGGGCGAATAAAGAGACACTCGCACAGCGAACAAGGCGACCTAGCATGGCCGCGAGTCGTGGTACACCGAGTCCAAAGCCTTCACCTGTAACTCTTGCAACCAAGCCCGAAGAGCCAAAAATTACTATCGAAAGACGGCCGCAACAGAATAGTGAGAGCTCACGGCAACATACGCCGACGCCAGCCGGCGGTCCTAGCTCGGCGCAACGTGATTCTGTACCTCCTGTCACCTCACTGTCCACATTTCAGGATAAATCTGTGGTCCTGGACAATCTGGTAAAGGCAATCAACTCTTCGGAATTTCGGTTCCAGTTCTCGCCGGCTGGCCTCTCAACTGATGAGCTTGCTTTCATTGAAAACCATCCTTCGCTCATCGATCCTTACGGCGGTGTTAAGCGGCGTGCCATGCGTGAAAAAGCGGAACAAGAACGAACAAAGCAAGAATCTGAAGCTAAGATGCTTGCACAAGCCAATCAAGCTGAGGAGGAAACCCTGGAAGGTGGCAGCTCACAGCTCGGTGGTGAACCAGAGGAATCACATTCTGCCGCTGGGGGACGTAGTGGCCGTGAACCGCAAGCTATTCAACCTCCCTCCCAACAGGCAACAGCCTCGAATTCTGCCGTTGGATCCCCTATTTCCGCTGGCCATCATTTCCAAAGCTTGAATGTAAACGGCCGCGCTCTTACTCCCCTCCAACAGCAGCAGCTTATGGCCCTGAAGTCTGCCAACAGTCAGCCAACTGGCTTGTTAGATCAGCTTCAATCTTCTTCGGCCAATGGATATGATCATAACCCCCTCTCTCGTCCGAATGCGTTTCAAAACCAAATGCCTCCCATAAGCACGATGTCCGGCCATGCGCGACAATCTTCAAGGTTTTCCTTTGCGAATGATTCAAATGCCAAAAACTCCAGTCAGAGAATTATCAACCAACAGGCTGCCATAATGCAGGCTTCGACCCCAAACCCGATAGCTGCTGCTAATTCACAGCATGGACTTGGCAGCCACTATTTTACCAGTGGTGTTCAAGGTCCTCCCCCAGGTCTCAAGACTACAGGCACTCCACCAGTAAGTGGAGGCGGCATGTTTGCCCAAGGTCACGGGTTTACAAGCACAATGAATAATAATTTGGGACTCAATGTCAAGCAAGATGGGAACGCCGATTTGATGCGTGAGCTTATGCGTGCTCGTGGTGGCACAAGTGGCGGGGGTGTTCAAATTTCAGAGGCAGCAAAGCGTGAGTACATATCTTCTTTAACCCATCAACACAATGCCCCTCCTCCCCTGGCTCCCGTTTCAGGCCTTCTCAACTCGCTTTATGGCCCTCAATCCGGTTTCTATCAAGACCCAGGGCTTCAGAAGCAGAAGAAAAGGGGGAAGAAGCACAGACATGCTAACACTTCCTCCGGTGGAGGTGGTGTAGTAGATCTTGCGGACCCGAGTATCTTGCAAGCGAGAATGCACCAAAATAGTGCGACTGCTGTCGCTGGGCAGGGACTGTACGGGAGTCAGGGTCAAGGTGGGTACAACCACTCCAACATGGTCTTCAGCGGAGGTTTTGCCAGATGGTGATATCGTTTTTCTACACCCTTCACTTACCTTTTTGTCCCCCGATTTCTTCTTTATCTTAGCGCTTCTTTTCTATAATCTTGTGGATTTCCTCCTGCGCTTGATTGTCTTTGCACTGTTTTGCGTCTCCATCGTGACACAGCGTTTTGTCTTTTACTATATCGGGAGTTTACGCTGTTTTGCGAGCTTCTGTCCTCGTTCCGTTATTTCTTAATATTCTATGCCTGGCAGCGCTGCATATGACACTCGATGCAAAAATTTCCGGCTGGGGCGTTGGCATGGCGTGTCTGCATATTTGCGGTGAGGTTGGTGGAAGGCGTCAACCTTTTTGCACCGTATCTATTTTCTCTGGGCCTTCCAGGTCGTTGGTGCTTTAATTTGGCATCTCGAGTTCATTTTCTCAGCGACCACCGGGCATACAACTGAGTCTTCGTGGGCAATCTTTTCATGTACGTTAAACCTCCCTGCTTGGATGTGTATCCAAGCCTGGCAATACGTCGAAAGCAATTTTCTCACATATTCTCCATTAGAACTTATCCCCTCTTCCTCCTTCCGCAATTGTGGATGATTTCAGCCGTAGTGATGAATTCTCCCTACCAAGTGTATTGTCCGGGCGAAGCATGTAGCATGTTGCAGCTTGTTTTCTCTCTTGTTCACTCCTGTCCAGGCGGTCTCAGCGTTCAATTCGTTACACTTTCTGGTTGTTGCACAGGAAAGCTAACAGGTTGTTGAACAGTGGATGAAGACTTTCCGCCTTTAGCGCCTCCCAAATCCGCCTTGGACACCGTCCGTATTCCATCCAGATCCCATATTTCCATAGGATCCCCTGTCTCTTCTATTAGATCCGGAACTCCGACTCTTCCTCCGGGTCTACCTCTTCCCCACGGCCATCCCGCAGCTTCTTTAATCAATGAGTCCGACTTGGGTTCCAGTCCGTCACCGTCCAAACGGCGTGCCTCCGGTCAAACCACCATTGCTCCTCCACCTGGTTTAACACCACCCCAAAAACTCAGGGAACCCGTTGTCTCCAGGGGCGCGACTCCAGTGGTACCCGAATCGCCTGCGACATCGAAGCCAGATACTGCCAATATCCTCGCTGAAGTTTCAACTGGGTCACCTAAACCGAAATCAAGCACATTTGCTGTGCAGGGGATTCGGGCCCCTTCGCCATCCAGGAGTAGCAAACGACCAACCGACGAAGTAACTTTAACCAAACAGAGCAAAGGGGTTTCCAAGGAATCCCATGGCAAATCGAAACCTATCAAGCTGGATATCTCGTTTTCTACTCTTTCTCGCGAGTCTGCGTCTCCCTCCCAAACTGCCCCCCCTTATCACCTTCCAGCTCTTGCTACGTCAGTGGTGGGCTCGCGACCAAATACACCTGGAACAGTAGCGTCTCGGATGTCCGATTCCCCCGCTCCCCGTCAGCCACGAGTATTACGTGTGGTAGATACTCCAAAGTCGGAAACCCCACCGCTACAGTCATCGACTGCCACTTCAGGCTCAGTTACAGCAATGAAGCAGCGGTCACGGAGACCTAGCATTTCTTCTGTCAGTCGCCCCGCCACTCCGGCAGATATTGGCTCTGAATATGATCCCTATACGTCCGCTTCCGCGTCGCGAGCCAATTCCCCGCCGCCAAGCAGAATCGGGTCAGCCCCAGTTCGTGCCATGTCAAAAAATCAAGTCAAAAAGCAAAGAAAGCTCAAAGCCGAACAGGCTGAATCAAAGAAGGAAGAAGAAATCTCCCCTACTCCTCCTGAAGATACTGTACAAGCTCCTATATTGGGTAGAAAACGCAAGACGAAGAAACCATCTAAGCGCAACGTAGATGCTGCAGAAGACGGTGAAAGGACGCCATCGGTGGCAAACGAGGAGCCTCAAGCGAAATCAAGCGGCTATGCGACTCCCAAACAGATGGAGTCTGCTGCCAAAATCTCACCCAAGGTTGAAGAAGTTGAAGAGGAACAAGAGCTCGACGAGCCCTGGCGCTCGAATAACACCTTGGAACAACTCATGGTGGATTCTGAAGCGATGGGAATACCGCTTAAAGAGCTCTTCGTCGAAAGAACCGCGTCTCTGCCCACTATTCTTGCCCAACTTTTCAAATCCGGCGAAATGGATTTGCATGTTCACCCACTTTTTAATCCTCCAAATCTAAATCAGCGTGTTGATATGAAATGCAACGCTGACGACTATGATTATTTGAAGCGGCCAATCCATTTATCAGAAGATGACCGGAAAAAGCTTCTTCGTGGAGAGCCGATTCGGCTGAATGGCGGGTCCGACCTCTTGAAGCATAGATGTCTTATTACTCCTCGAGGATGCATATTACGACATCTATCTGCCGAGGAAGAGGACCACTATCTGTCTCTAGAAAAGAGTCTCACCTCAGCTATGGAATCTGGACATGAATACCCAGTTTTTGTCATCACAGAGCCGGATACCACTAACCGCGGCGGAGGACTCGATGCCCTATTTGCAACTCCTGAAAAATTTAACATTCGGTGGATCGACGATGAGGCATCTCGAAGTGGCCTGATTACGGGCACCGCAGAGGATTCTGTTATTTTATCTCATCCATCTTCCCAGGCACCTACGACCACACCGCCCAACGTCTTTTTCCGCGCTCGAAGCCGATTCAGCTCGGTCTACCAGTTGGGCAGTCCCCAGCAGCACAGATCCATCAGGTAGCGCAGTTCCCCCACGGTCATCCGCGACTACCAAAAGCATTATGACTGGTAGTACTCTGGGCCCTGATCTCGAAGAGTTGATGAGCGTGCCTGACCAAGAGTTACGCACGATGATTGAAGCGGCGCAGCGTGAGCTCGAAGTATCGCGGAAGGACGTAGATGCCGTGGATAAGAAAGCGATGGCGCTTGTGAAACGAAATAAGAAGCTGATGCAGCAAGCATTGACGGCGGCGTTGGAGTTTTTGACATCTCCAGATGCTAAATCCATGTCATAGTCGGTTGGATTCGCTTTGAAAAGGATTGGCGTCGGGTCAGTGGATACCGCTCTATCTGTTAGGATTCGCTTTTCATTGCACGGGCATGACATTTGATGGGAAGCTCAACTTTGGTTGGTTCATCTGGCATTTACATGAGTTTTTAGTCCTTTCGTTTTGCTGATCAATTGATCTGGTGAACAATCAGAGGTTGGCGGGTTAGCCGTCAAATCATTCTTATGCCTTGATGATACATACTGGCTGAGCGGTGGGATTTTCTTCTTCTCTGTACATCCCTGGCCTCATTGCATTCAAATGGCAAGTAAATACAAGACAAGTAGTTTATGTCCTTCATCTATCCATTCTAAAACACAAGGATGGGGTACGGAGTGAATATTGACATCACTACAGTGATTTATTATGGCCTTTTATAGGCCACATTTGGCATTTTAACATACAAACGCTCCTCGCGTATTCCAACTGACAATAGCCACCTCTGATACATATAAACAACAACGGTACTGGTTATTTAACATTCAAATAAAATCGATCAAGTTGCCCAGCAAAATAAGTAGCTCAGCAGGAGTCGCCTTGCAACTGCAACTGCATCTATATCGACACTCCCACCGTACAAACCAAACAGATTTTCTAACGACTAGGAATTCTATCCCAATTGGATATTTTGGGTATCTATCAAAGGGAATTGCATCATCAAAGGCCACGAGAGTGTCGTCCACGCATCCCTTTGATCTAAGTGGAAGATGAATCCTGTCCGAGCGACTTCAGCGGCGTAAAGTAGACAAGGATCGCTGTTAGACACTTGCTCTATACGGCTTTTATAATCCTTTCAATCCACCCTCATGCTCCGAAACATCGTATTCACTGGGGTATGCTTCCATAACGCGCCTCAGCTCCTCCTTTTGGGCTAGGAGCTCGGGAGTCATCTGTTCATAAACATCGGTAAATAGCTCCTTGATCGCTGGTTTTTGCTCCCGTTCTGCGGCAGCAAATTCTTTGAGTACGGCTTTTCGGAGCTGTTCTCGGGTTTCGCGCTCCAAGTCTTCATTCCAGATTCCCTTATTTTCCATCCACTTGCGAAGACGGGTGATGGGATTATCACGTCGCTTCCAGTCTTCGACCTCCACACGTGCACGATATGCAAAGCTGTCATCACTAGTGCTGTGGTGGGAAACGCGGTAGCTCATGGCTTCAATGAGAATTGGTCGGCCACCATTCTCCAAGGCCATCCGGCGGGCTTGCTTGGTGACTTCACGAACGGCGAAGATATCGTTCCCGTCAACGCGGATCGTATCGATACCGTATCCAACACCTCGACTAGCAATGCCGTCGCCGCGATATTGCTCCAGAGTTGGGGTGGAGATGGCATAGCCGTTGTTTCGGCAAATGAAAACGACAGGGCAAGATCTTGTTGCAGCGATGTTGAGAGCTGCATGGAAATCACCTTCACTGGCCGCACCTTCGCCGAAGTAACAAGCTACAATCTGTGGGGCTACGTTGGGGTTTTGAAGAGTTTTGAGCTTCAAAGCATAAGCAGCACCTGAAGCCTGGGGGATCTGGGTGGCTAATGTGGATGAGATGGTGTGCTGGTTTGGAGTACGTCAGCAATTGAGACTTAACAAAGTATGGGCATGGAGCACTTACAGCTCGAACATTCGTTCCGCCATAATGAACAGGCATATTGCGACCTTTGCCATTATCATTCTTATTTGCAAATAACTGGCTCATAAACTCTTTCAGTGAAAATCCCCGTTGCTGAAAAACACCAGTTTCACGGTATTGGGCGAAAACAACATCATCTGGTGAAAGGGCAGCAGCAGACCCCACAGCAATTCCCTCCTCACCTGCCGAAACCTATTGGCCTGTGAGAGACTGTACCAAAATGGACTTGGTTGAAAGACAAAACATACCATATAAAAACTTAGACGGCCTTGTCGTTGAGCTTCAAACATGATCATATCCATAATGCTAACTGCCATTTACCAACGTCTTAGCAACGAGCTCCCGGTCCATCAGGCCCACGGAAAGCATACCTTGAACCATGTTCTTATACCATGTGATGATCTCTTCGTCTGGCACATCGGGGGCTCTGCTCTTGTCTACTATCACACCATCGGAGTCCATGACTCGATATGTTGGGATTGCAGGTAGCTCGGATGGAGTGACAAAGGACAGGTTGGTTGTGAACTTGCTGTTCACGGCGCCTGGGAACTGCACACTGGTTGGTTTCAAGCATATTAGCATGTCTACCCCAATAAGGCCGGGCATGCTATATCGGAACGTACTGGTCAGACCCGGGTTTCTGTGATATCGAAGACGCCCATCGTGCTCTTCCAACTTGCGGTCTGAAAGCAACATTCGTTCGTCGAGTGGAGTGCAAGCACTGGCGGAGAAGAGGTCTGGACATCGTTGCGGAGTGCCCGAGATGCACCGGTTCAATCGACTAAAATCCACTGCAGTGATTCCCTTGTAGTGTGCAAAAGAGCGAGATGAGAAAAGTGCGTCTTTCCGCTGCGAAAAGCAAGCGGCCCAGAGATATGCGCTTCACGGCGAAGGAACCCGGCGGTCAGTCTCGGCTGGCGTCGGCGGCACAGAATCGCCCGCATTACGTAACCAGTCTTATCGATAAGGAGGCTGACTAACCACGCCTTGGCCGCATTGAGTTTAGCGTGGTCCTGCTCTCAAAACGCAGTCGAATTAATGATCGCAGCTGGCAAAGCAACACACGGCAAGCAACAGCTCTGAGAGTACCGCATCTAGCTCACTTACAGCAGCGGCACCTCAGCATGTCCTGCAAATCCATCTGGCGGACTCTGCATTGGAGTGCGAAACGCAGGCCAGTGCCAGTAAAAGCACCATATCGTTGCTTCTCCTGCTCCATCCAGGCTCAAGCTAACAAGCCCCGGCAAGATGAGCAGACTACTCATTTCGGATTCGAAACTATTCCCGAGTCCGCAAAGGAGTCAAGGGGTATGTTCTTCACCTCCGCTAGTTGTTTCCAATTTTCAATTCTGTCCTTTTTCGGGGTCGAAGGCTGATTTACCGCTTCAGTCGGAGCTGTCTTTAGCTCTGTTGCGAGCTCCTACGACACGATGAACGATCTCATGTCGCTTGGTATCCACCGCCTTTGGAAGGATCACTTTGTCCGGTCATTGAACCCGGGTTCTCGCTATGCCCGCGAACAAGGTAAACAGGAGAAAGGCTGGAATATACTCGACATCGCCGGTGGGACTGGCGACATTGCATTTCGCATGCTAGACCATGCTACGAACATCAACAACGACCCCTATACACGCGTAACGGTTGCGGATATTAACCCCGACATGCTTGCAGAGGGCAAAAAAAGAAGCCTTGACACCCCTTACTACAACACCGACCGCCTGTCGTTCATGGAAGCGAACGCGGAATCCATGCCTTCGATTCCTGACAACTCGGTGGATTTATATACGGGTTGCGTTTGGGATTCGGAATTTCACGAACAAGCAGATCGCGTTGGAGGGAAGCTTTTCGTGTGCTGAAGCCCGGCGGTGTGTTTGCATGTATGGAGTTTAGCAAGTTGACAGTGGGCCTCCTCGATGAAGTGTATAAGCGATGGAGGTTTCGGAGCAATTTCCGTTGATCGGGCACTTTGTTGCGGGGA
>NW_003052500.1:3153901-3156669 GCF_000003515.1 Uncinocarpus reesii 1704 | reverse complement strand
CGGCTTTGTATTACTACTAACGATAGTTTTGTGTTTGAAGTGGGCTCCCGTGGGTTGATTCCAACATCATTATATGCACGCGGGAAAGCATATCTAGTCGCGTTCCCTTTTTCCATGTTTCAACGCACTCTCTGGAATGAAAGTCTCATAATGATTCCTCACCCAACGTTCAGTCCATTTCGGGCATCTGTTTGCTTGATTGAACAATAATGCTCCCCTGCTAGCCACTAGGCTTCCGGGGTTGGAGATGAAACGCAGCTAAAATGGCCCGCCCTTGCAAGGTCCCGATCTCCCTCTTCTGCACCAACAAGGCTTCAAGCAGAGATGGGATACTTCCATTCGCGCATTCTTGACCAGACAGACTGGCCTGTGCTTCCAGAGTTTGCGGATTTCTCAGCACAAAGTTACCGTGTCTCAACGCCCGCGTCTGCTGCGCAAACAGTCCACTCCAACGCACAGTTTGAATTATTAATCCCAAACGCCAATTCCTGAACAAATGATGCCGTCTGCCACAGATGTCTTGTCCGCCCAGAAATTACATCTCCTCGGATGGGCAGGGGCCCGCTGTCGCTGAGGATCCTCGCCGGGTCCAGTGGACGTAGACCGTGCCCAATTAACGAGCATCGGAGAGATAGCCACTCCGGAGGACCCTTTTGTCGCCGTCGCCATGCAGATATAAAAACCGCCTCCACCATCATGAAGACGGTCTGTCACCGCCGCGACGTTCACGCTGGCTGTTGGCCGGTTACCCCGCCGTTGACTAATCGCCTTCCGGCTTTCCCCTCGAAATTCCCTTCCGGGACGATCTTATCAATCTGCCGTATCATTTTTCTTCCATCCTCGCCGCCTCAAAAAGCACCGTCTGCCTCGACTCCTCGCATTTGCGCTTCTTCCCCTTTAGCTATTTCGTCTCGTCGTGCATGGGCTTCTGTTGCCGCTCATTTTGCCGTGCTAGCCGATTTTTTGGTTAAAAAAGCTTCAAGCGTCAACTTCCCACTCGCGCTGTTCTTCGTTAATTCCATTCTGAAGCCCTCGTCATCTCGGTATCCCTATAGATTTGAAGCATTTCGAGATGGACCTATAGTCAAACTGCCGGTAAACGGCTCTTGGCGGTTGCTCCATCGTTTTTTCGTTGTTTCTGTGGACAGCGGCCCCCGTTCCTGGTTCATCTTTTACCGTTGAAGATATCCCCTCGTCTTTGTATCTCTGTTCATCCCACATATACTCTTTTATTTGCGTATTTGCGTTTGGGTTGGATAATATGACTTTTGCTGTTCTCGCTCGCAAACGCCGCCGGCAACTCTCCCCTCCATCTCCTCCGATCGCTCCCAAGCGAGCATCTCAGATGATAGTCCCGCCGCTGCCGATGACTCCTCCCGACCCTGATGCCGACCCGATCGCTAATATCAACCCAAGTATACCACCCATGGACACCGTCGTCCACGTCATCGCCACAGAGAAGGCTGCTTTGGCAAATCTGGAGCGGATATATACGACCGATACGCTTTCAAGGGAGAATATGGAACGTGCAGTGGAACGGGTCGCAAGAACCATCAACATCGGAGGGAAGCTCGTGATTTGCGGGGTTGGAAAAAGCGGCAAGATTGGAGAAAAGTTGGTTGCGACGATGAACAGCTTTGGGATCCAGAGCTGCTTTTTGCACCCGACCGAGGCACTGCATGGAGATTTGGGTATGATAAGACTGGTATGCTCGACAATTGTCCCCAGCAAAATCCTTCTTAGAGCAACAGAGGTCTGATGTCTCCATGAGCATAGAACGACACCTTACTTTTTATCACGTTCTCGGGTAAAACGTCGGAGCTATTAGTGCTTCTACCTCATCTCCCACCTACCCTACCGGTGATTGCGATCACGTCACATATGCAGCCCTCGTCGTGTGCTTTGTTGTCAGATTCTGATATCCGGGATACGATTCTGCTTCCTGCCCCCGTTCATGAGCGTGAGGAGGTATCTTTTGGCTTGCCCGCTCCAACAACATCAACAACCGTTGCTTTGGCATTGGGTGACGCACTTGCACTTGCGATCGCTCGAAAACTTCACACTGTCCCGGGAAGGGGTCCGGCAGAAGTATTCAAGGGCTTCCACCCAGGCGGAGCCATCGGAGCCGCGTTTGCATCGTCGTCGTCTCCGTCTCCATCCGTAACACCGTCGTTAAGTTCCGTGTCTTCCACAGCAACATCGCTTTCATCTGCAACATCGAATGCGGGCCCAACGCAAGCTAACTGCCTTAATCCTCTGCCCCAATCATCTCACCAAAAGTTAATATCCAGTCTTGCGACTCCCTATTCTTCGATACCGATAATTTCTTACCATACAGTTCCATATTCTGAAATCCGCATCGCAGATGCCCTGGCGGCGGCGGTGCGTTGTCCAGAGGCAGCGTTTTGGGTTTTAGTGACCCCCAGCCACCTCCTTACCCCCAGAGTTCTTCGCCGGCTGGCTAAAACTCGCGATCCTGGAGTCAAATTCGGCGATTTTGAGAGCGAAAGCCACGATCTGTTTCGAAAGAATTGGATCCATGTTCCGAAATCGTCAACTATTGCCGACGTGCGTCAGATCCTTAATGGTATCGACTCTACTAGCAGGGGTAGAGAACCGACAGAAAAGAGTGCGAGACACACCAGAAACCGTGTAGTTGCGCTCATGAACGACAAATCTGAAGATGACCTTTTTGGGTTTGTCGAAGAAAGAGAGATCCCGCAGTGAATGATTT
Organism: Uncinocarpus reesii 1704; assembly: GCF_000003515.1. Lineage (NCBI taxonomy): Eukaryota > Fungi > Ascomycota > Eurotiomycetes > Onygenales > Onygenaceae > Uncinocarpus > Uncinocarpus reesii. The sequence continues at coordinate 3,153,935 of NW_003052500.1, read as the reverse complement.
ATGATCACTGGCCCAAGTTTGTCTTTTGTGGGGA
>NW_003052500.1:3074653-3153296 GCF_000003515.1 Uncinocarpus reesii 1704 | reverse complement strand
ACACGAATTTGGATTGTCGCGATTCCTTCGCAGTAACTCCATGGCTCTCGTGTGTATCTCACCCACTGTCATAGAATGGGATGTGTGAAAATGGGGAACACCAACGCAAGCAATCGAGCATGTTCACAGAAGGAACAAAGCGTCCTTCCCATTCCAAGGAGCACTGATCCATGGACGTTAGACAGAGCACGGACCTCAGCTGCATCCGCAGGTCCAGATGTTCTCCGGGGCTATTATGAGGGATAAATTATAAGAAACAAACGGTTGTGCAGACATAGACGTACCTTGAAAGAGGGGTTCAGACCATGGGACAAGCTTTGTCAAGCTGCTGAACACAGGAACATCCTCTATTAGAAATTTTGATAAGATTTGAGGCCACATGATCCATTCCTATCCAGTAGCCAGAATTATGGAGGGATGGGGTTTTATCCAGAACATGAATCAGAATATAGTTGTTGGTTTTGTGACAGGCCTCCAAAACCCCTCGAAGGCTTTGGTTTGTCAAACGCCGATCCCGATGCTGCTGCAGGTTGTATGACTAGGCGCAAGTATCAGTTCCTAACAAGGGTATGGAAACAGGGAAATATATAATTACTGCATCTGGTGCATACCATCGGAGAAGGTACTGTGTAAAGATTCTCGGCTCAACGGAGGGTGGACAAAAATACTTCAGAGTAGAGCCGCAGATGGTCGGGAGAAAACCAAGTTATTTTGCTAAGCGCTCTCGAGAGGAGCTTAATGCTCAAGACATGGGTTAGCGAGAAGCGGGCGCTGGGATTTATTTTGAAGGCCCACAATAGGCGAAGTGCAGCCAACGTCACAAGTATCCCTGCCAAAAGTCAACAACTGGAGGAAACGATGGCATGTTCGGTTCGTACAAGATACCAAGATGACTAAAAGGCATGACACTCGGGATAACCGAACCGCTGAGGTAGACCCAGCGATTTGGATATGAGCCATGTCACAAAGGAAGAGATGGCATCGAAAGGACTTTCCTGTTTTTGAAAAGGGTGGGAGGTGCCCAATCTATTCGAGAAGAGGTTAAGGGTTTATGCACGGAGTACTCAGCATGGATGTTGGCATGCACTGGGTGCATCCTAACCCATTTCCGATAGGAGCAAGGGATAACAAATCACAAAAGAAAAGTAAACCTTTCATGATACAAGGAAAGGGGTGCGAACCGCCCTATCAAGCGAATCGGGGGGCAAAGAAATCGAGGTTCGGCATTCATTCTGCATTGGAAGATCGTCATCGACCGATCAGTATTCCTTGTGTTCAAGGTGCCAAAAGCCGTCAATTCGCGTGCGCAACGGTGGCGCGAAAATCATGGCGCTGAGGAAACGTCCACAAGGGCTGATATTTGCACAAATACGTAAGCACAAACAAACGAGTGCTTCGAGACGGGACTTTGATGAAAGCAGGGAAGAAAAGTGATTGAAGCCTCGAAGCATGCTTGAACTGGTCGATAATACGGAGTATGGTGTGTTCGCTCCATCCACATGAGCAGTTACTCGGTTCGAGTTGGGCCAAAATGCATTCCTATCCGGCAGTATGCGACGGAAGAAGGGGACCAAAGAGGGCGTCTGCAGACCCAGGGCGTATTATTCTGTGGTTTACGGAGGGCACAGCGGAGAAGTCCAAAAACGACGAGGTCCAGTGGTTTGGTAAGCGCTGTGATTAGCTAGACGCGATGCATCAAAGCTGAGTTCTGTGTCAGTGGTCACAGCGAATGCCAGTCGGGGTGACAAGGAAGAAGAGAGTTCAGCAGGAGGCCAAATCACGATTTGAGGACGAAAGAATCGCGATCTAAACCGTGGTTACCGGGATTAGCACAGATAGCGTATGATTGCTTTTTCTAGCGGATGTCAGGGGGTTTCGAAGAACCGGTCGGATCTGAAATCGTAGCGGAAATCGCACGCGCTTTGAGAACAGAGCAGAGGCTGTCTACAGGGGCTGAAATAGAGATGAACGCCAGAATGGGGCCCATTCGATCCATATGATCCCCGTGAACGAAAGGAAATTCATTGCAGCATCGGCGATTCACTCAACCTGGGCCGTGATGATCAACGTCAAGGAGGCGAAGAGTCCAGACAACCAGTGCGGGGTTCTCCGTTGTAAGCATTATTGGAAGCCCTCAAGGTCTCTGAGGATCTGAGCGTTGCTCTCAGCTTGACTCAAATTTGTGCCTTCAACCTGTGGGCAGGGGGTTAGAGACATTGGCACGGGGCTTTGTGGAGAGGTGGCGGCAACGAGTGCTGAGGACGAGTCAACGGGCTTTGGCCGGATTTCATGTGAATTCTGAACGGTTCGTATCTCGCTGCAGCCCGTCAAGGCGCTCAAATGCCGTGGTTGTGACGGAGAGACGACGTTGTCTCGAGATCAATGGCTCAAGACTCAGTCCAGGGCCTTGTAGCTGGCTGGTTAGTCAGCAGCCCCCATGATCACGCTGAGTAGGTGACGATGCAGCATCCCGCATCGGGAGCATCTCGATCCCCAGGGATGCAACTGTGTGTTATTCTTAACTATCCAACAGTATCGAGACTCAGCCGATAATGGCATTGTGCTTTCTGTGCTACGCCACGGCTGGAAATGCTAGTGTCGAACCGCAAGGATCTGCAACGATTTGCTCCGTCTCGAACGACACGTCGAATCCCGGCGCCATGGTTAAATACTGCAATTTTCGCCCAGCGGCTTTCATTCTTAACCTGTCGAGATGGCCGGGTTTCAAGCATACATGGATAGCCACTGACGGCTAAGATGACCAGGCAGCGGCCTCGTTTTATCTGATCGGATCGAGGCAGCCAACATTCTCTGATGACCCAGCCACTGTCACATCATTTGCTCTCAGATTCCGGTAGATTTATACCTTGTGACGTCTACGACCTCCTTAGCCTGGCTACGAATCGAATCGGGACCTGCCTCTCATAGGCCTGCGGACATTTTTGTCAACCAAATATATCTACCTATCGTCGTCTTCCTTCAGATCTGTACGAGCCTGCGGCAAAGTCGGTGATTACCCCATATGCGCCACGTAATATCCGCGAAAGGAATCCGCCTTTAGAGAGCGTTTGTTTGGCTATGCTTCATCTGTCACACGATAAACAAGAGGCATCCGCCTGCAGATTCTCCATTTCAACCGACATCGATCGTTTAAAGGCCCCAGCACCCACCTCGATAGTGACCCAAACCACGGATCAACTGGGGATTCAGAACCGTATTTACCCACCTTTCAAAATGCCTTCTACATTACGGACGCCATCTCCTATCGCAGCCAAGCCTGTTAAGCGGGATAGTGCTGTTCCCGACATTTATAGGCTCGACCCAGACGGGGATATCACTTTGGTTCTGACGAGATTTGTGACCTATGTCGATGAGGATGATGAGATCCTTGGTACAAAAGCAATACCCCAAGCCGATACTGGAGACGACGGCGTCGTGGAAGAAGGTGAGGGCCTTGAATGGCTGCAGCATCATTTTCAAACAGTGACTGCATATTTCTTTGTCGATACTAATTCGTGGTAAAGAGGTCATCATTCATGCTTCATCCCGACATATGATCCTAGCGTCCCCTGTTTTTCGAGCAATGCTTCAAAGAAAATTCAGCGAGAGCAATACATTGCAACTTACCGGAAGGGTCGAAATCCGGCTTCCTGACGACGACCCTGACGCACTATTGATTCTTTTGAACATCATCCATGGACATGTGCGGAAAGTCCCCTTGAGTGTCGACCTAATAACATTAATTCAGCTTGCGATACTCGTGGACAAATATGATATTCACGAGGCTGTAGAACTGTTTTCCAATTTTTGGTTCGACAACTTAAAGTCTACTATCCCAGGGGAATATACCGATGATATACCTGCTTGGATCTGCATATGTTGGGTATTCGATAGGCCGAATGAATTTAAGGTCACGACCCATCTCGCTCTTCGCCAGGGAAAGCAAGCGATTACCTCAGGAGAATTACCGATTCCATCGTCAGTTGTAGGTAGGTGTTGAACCGCCCGCTAAGCGTCACATCGACGAATACTAATTGCAATTCTAGAAGCAATCAATAGCAAAAGGCAGGAAGCTCTCCATAAACTCCTGACAACTCTTTACGGCCATCTCGATGATTATATGGAGAATGAGCACTGTAGCTTTGAATGTGACGCCCTCATGCTTGGTTCCCTGACCAAACGCCTCCGAGCCCTGAAGATTTTCCCCCTTCGACCTGATCCGCCGTATTCTGGACTTTGCTTTGAAGAATTCGACTACCGCTTTCGCCAAGGAATGTATTTTCCTGGGGCTCAGCGGACGAGTGCATATTTCTATGAGCATTCGAAATGCGCTATCCGGTCGCTCGATACGACGTTGCTAAAATGCGAAGAAAAGTTACTGGGCTTGGACATGAGGGACTACAAATGACCTATTTTGAACTTGGTCCTTCTTCCATCTTTTCTTCGTTCAGATGCTGACTCTGCTTCACGCTGACGACATTCTCGTTGTGTATATTTACTAGGTGGTTAGTGACTTGATAAATATGCGGGTTACAGGGCATACCCCGCAAGGGATAAGATACCGTCTGATAATATTATGGCTGGGTTGGATGGAGTAGACGGGAAGGGTTTCCTTTTTTGATACTCGGTGCAACAATCAATGCAACCCTTTTGATGCTGCTCTCCAAGATTTCACTCGTCGACCCGAATTTAAGCTTTCGATGCGATTCGAGCTTGAAATTTCGCAGGAGAATACTCCGTACGGAGTTTGGATTGAAGAATTACATGCGCTGTGTAACAGAAGGACACAAGTGGAATTGTTACACGCGAACCCCATTCCTGCAATGCTGTGCTCCCTGCAAAGTTCACCCCAACAAGCACAGGCAGCGACGCGCTTGTGAGGATATCCGCGCTGCCAAAAGACGATGACCAGTTCAAGGTGGAAGGATAATGAAAGCCATGCAGCCTGAATTTAGAGGATTGTCAAACATTGAGAATGGACAGGAATAATATTGTGTCAACCCAGCTTCTCCTGCAGGCACAATAGCATGGGATGTTGAATATGCTTCAATATATCCTCAGTTTACCTGCTCGATAACCCCTGAGCTTGTGCATGGAAGGCAAACTGTTATTGACAAAGGGCTCAAGTTTCTATATTTCATTTACTCATTTGTGCTGCTATTCTAACCTGTAGGCTCAATAGGATGATAAATCCTCTTTTGTGGTGGCTATCACCATGGATCTAGGCCATTCCCACTGGGCGGCGCATGCATGCAGGGATATTCAAGCAGCAATTTGAGTTCTTCATTGTCTATTTTGTGTCAAATTCTGTTTGTTTGCTCTTCAAGCATTAATATAGCAGTTGGTGGGTCAGTGAGTCAACAGGCAGAAGGTCACTGGGCAATTATACTGGGAGGTACTGGTAATACATAGACAGGTACCAGGTGTTAATTGAGAGTCCATAAGGAAGTGCCAGACCTGAACTCATCAAAGTCCCACAACACTGGAGTGTTCCATGATTTTGGTTTATGAGGCACTAAAAGCCAACAGCTAATGAGAATACTTTCTCTATGCTTGACTCACAATATATAATATGATAGTGAAATGGGAATTCAAAGTCAAATATTACTCTGCAGCTGAAAACCAGCACGCTGAGCGTTCTATCCATTCTCACTTTTCACTCCTCCAACCCCACCCATATTCTCCACCTTAGCTTACACATCCACTTCATCTTCCTCATTCAATCAAGCGTCGCCCAAGTTGACCAGACCACATGCTAAAACGATGCCCTTCAAGATCGATACAACTACCCCCCTCTACATTGTGTTGGTTGTGGTAAGATATTGAAGATCCAGCCTGGTTATGACCTCAGTTGCTAAATTTCGCCACTAGGGCGGGGCCATCTCCTTGATCCTTGGAGCGTGAGTTATCGCTTTCTTCATCACGTCTCTAGCCAACGTGTATTGAAAGAGAATAATGAGTAACAGACCTCTCGCGAAACAGGCTATCTTGGGCTCGCACCGCCGCTCTGCTTCTTCCTTTACCGACATGGGTTCCAGCCACCGCGACACTTATATCCCCGATCACAGTACTCACACTGATAGCCACGCGAGTGTTTTCCAAGCAGTCAGACCATGAGACTCCTCGCAATTGTTGGTGGAGCACAATATCCGGTATACTTAATCAGATCCAGACCATCATATCGACCATCGTGGCCACAGTAGCGCTGGCGTACATCTTCCCCGACAGTATTCTCTCATGTAACCTAGACCAACAATGGCAGGCGTTCTTCCAGTCGAAGAATTCGCACGCTATCCGCTCAATCCAAGATGAGTTCCGATGCTGTGGTCTTCGAAGTCTTCACGATAGGGCATGGCCTTTCAAGGACCGGAACCACGGGGACAATGCATGTGAATTGCAGCTAGGATATCAGAGGAGTTGCTTCGCTCCTTGGAGAGAGCACCAGCAGAGTACTTCTTGGATGGTTTTTGCAGCAGCTGTTTTTGTTTTTGCAGCCAAGGTAGGTTTACCGCCACACTAAGATTTGCGGTGCAGTGGCTGATATTCTGCAACTCTGCATAGATTGCTTATATTCGGCTGTTCAGCCATAGAATGAGTTGGATGAGCACACAATCTGCCATAAGGAGGCCTGATTACCAGCAGATTATACACACGGCGGTGCAAGACGAAGGGGACAACGAGAACGGCGTTCATGGGGAGGCGCAGAGGACATTCTTACCCGAGTCAATTACCGAGTATAGAAACGATTGGGAGGTAGATTAAGTTCTAGCGCGCTTGGCCCCTTGCTGTTATGTTTCTCGCTTTCTTCATCGTTTCAGTGTAGATTTGTAGGGAATCGAACCACTTAATATTTTGTCCGAACCCGCCATACAAAATACGATTTTACAACCCAGGCACAAAAGAGAGAAAATGTTGGAACCAACTAACATGACAATGATGCAGGAACGCGCATCAAGAGTGGCATTCTTCACAAATTATTGGCGGTCCAGCGCAGTTGGAGGATGGCCGAGTACGCGGAAGGATCTTTGGATTGAAATTTGGCCGCATAAACCTCCTTTTCAACTCTTCAATAATTCTCCATCATAAGAGGGATAGGAGTGTACTCTCTTCAGCTCAGGAGAAATTCAAAACTTTAACAACTAGCTTGACATCAGCTAGGAACTATGCGTTTCTATTGATAACAGTGGAGCTACAAGAGTACAGAGAGCTAGCGACTAGAAGGAAGCTAGATAGAAGATATAGATTGACAGCTAGATAGTAGTAAATAGCAAATGTAGTATAGTAGATAGTATAGTAGACTAGATGCGCCAATATATTAGTGATTCAGCAAGCACAGTTAACCTGTAAGGAAAGCGCCAAGGCTACTGAAAAATGAAAGAGCGCCCAGAAGCTGCTTGGGTGCGGTCTAGATTAAGGTGCTATCACTGTGAAATCCAAATGTTTGTCTGTCAAATATCATAGTGGACGTAATAACTTTAGCATTTCGTCCCTTCCATATTGCTCTGCGATATCCGCCGCCACTTTCTCGTCCCTGTCCTTTGCAGACGCATCGACGCCCTTCGCCAGCAGATATTCGGCGTGCTCCACTGCCGCCTTAGTCGGTTGCAATGCCACCAGATGCAGTAAAGTTTGGCCGTTCGCGTTGCTCTCCGTCCAGTTGGTATTTGCTTCGTCAAACAAATCCAACAGGTTTACCCACGCATACGCGTCATGTCTAAAAGTTCCATAAAAGCTTTTAGTGGAAGGCTGGCCATCATTATTTCGGGCCCGCCCGGAATTCTCGTCGTCAAGGAAAATCTCAATTGCGGTACGTTTGACCTTATTCCGTGCGTTGACGTCTACGCCAAGCTCAGCAAATTTGCGAAATAATGCTCGCACGGGTTCCTTAGGGGCTATATCATCGAAGCCCGTGGCTGCAAGGTAGTGCAATGCTGTGTTGCCTCTCCCGTCGCAGGCCAAGGGGTCAGCTCCGGCGGCGAGAAGCTGCTCGACGCGCCTCAAACGGTTCTTAAAATAATATGGGACATGGCGCAAGGACTGCAAGGCCGCATGGATTGGATAATTGCCGTGGTAATCTGGCTGGTTCACCAGTTGGGGAAGATGTGTCAGGGTGTAGAGTAGAGCATCGTCGATCTTAGGATCCTCGTGGAGGCCCGGATCGGCTGGCGACTCAAATAGATGATGTAGGATGTGTTTTCCTTTGTTATCGACCGCCAGCATGTCGGCGTTGCGAAGCCGAAAAGCATGGAACAATGAAGGCCTGTACACCGAGGCAGCCAAAGGGTCGCGTTTCTCAGCTTCGAGTTCTCTATAGACGTCACCCAAAATGGCATCAGCACCTAGGATGCTACGGCAAACGGAATGCAGAACAGTGCGGCCCTGGGGATCGCGACGCTCGATGTCAAGGTTGAATTCCTCGTCAAAGAAGGGCAGAACTTGCCCGCCATTTTCGAAAATAGAATGGATGACACTGCAAATACCGTACATGCTAAAGTGAGGACGCAGTGCTGGACTGATATCCACAAATTCCTTCTTCAGGGGTTCTAGTTTCTCGTCAAACGTCTCGCCAGGGTAGCGATACACGTTTGGGCGCTCAAGAGGAGCCCGGTAGAGTGCATATGGATCCGCGCCCTTCTCCAGAAGGTAACGCATTGCGCCCAGTTGCCTATCTTTATCCCAGTATGAATATCTCGACTCGGGACTATGGGCAGCAGCCTGTAAAGGAAACCACTCCAGGCATTCATTTTGTAATTTGTGGTGAGTATCTCGAAAAAAAATGTCACCGTCGCGCGTAGCCCAATCTGAGGCAACACCTTCATTGGCAGGACGTGCTGCTGCTGCGCGCATGTTAGGGTGAGCCCCCCCTACTGATCAAGTGATGTAAACTTTCGTCTTGACAGCTTTCGGCGGCAGCCATAACAGCCTCCCCTGTGATAACAACACCGAACCAGTCGATGCATTGATGGAGCTCCAAGGGGCGCTCGACAAGGTGGACGAGTGGGCTGACTCCATCTGACGATGAGTGGATCGGGGTCCTTCATATTCTTTCGGGCCCATCAGGTGGGCAGAGACTGTAGTCGATTGGAATGAGACGGTAGTCAAGTGCCATCCTGATTGTCACTTTGGCCGGATATCTCAATGCGAGTTGTCTGTAGATTGTGGGTAAAAGGATGAAGGGAGCTTCTGAGAGAGCAGGCCTAAAGCACGACGTGGAGGTGAATCCGTCTTTCGAGGCTCGATGCCCCTCTGCTCGCCTATCTGCGATTGTTATTAAAAGAGGGGAAGAAATGCAGGGATTATGATAGTGGCAAGAAAGCGAACGCTTCCTCTGATCACTCAGGGTCTGTGAGGCATATAACTATACAGTAATGTAAGCTTGCTGGAGTATAGTTAGGTAATAAGTGGGTTATATGCCGCGTGAATGCTGTTCCCATTCTATTTAAACTGAACAGTAGTAGGACAAAGTCAACTTTGTGTCTCAACTTACAACTGTTTTGCCATATATTGATAGAAAATGGAGACTGAAGAGGGGAATAACTACTTACAGAGCACAAGTGCTTCTTCCCATCTTCGTGTGGCCACTTTTGTAACTTCAAGACAGCTGATCCAGTGCTGGAAGAGGATAGAGACAACAGTCATCAGTCAACTAACAGAGCCGACAATTTTTACCACAGCTCTTAAGGTGCTGCAAGCTGGTGACGCAACTGTCTTCACCACATCTCTCTTCTCCACCTGCTCTGCCTCAGCAAGATATAATGATCCTGGTGCTATGTCCCTGAAAGCTTGTTCTGATATGATTGAGTGTCGTGGGTGCAGAATAAGAGCAGGGCTTCTCAAAAATGGTCTGCACATGAAATACAAACATCTTCATCTCTTCACAGTGAGAGCTATGCAATACCACACACAAGCTCTAGAAGACAGTCATGTCTTGCATTCTCTGACAATAGTGCTCTCTTCAAAGAACAATGAAGTTGTCAGCCTCTGTTTCAAGCTCTTTCAGCTCCTCACCAACAATATGAATCAACTGTAAGAGAAGTCAATGCCCGTTCACAATCCAGTTCAGCCATGTATGGGCCGGCTCCAAGCCCTATCACAAAGTTGTACCACCAGTGATCTTTCGGAATGAACCTGAGTGCTGTGGTGAAGTCCCAATACTCAGGGCACCAACCCGCCGACTCCCAATCCAGGAAGCCTGTAATCTGTCCATTGTGTACGAGGATGTTATGGTGCTTGAGGTCGCCGTGCGTGAAAACAATACGGTGAGGCATCGAATCCATTTTTCTGGCATGATCAAGTGCGTCGTTGTATTCTGTTTCTGACGGGAATCCGCCTGACCAAGCAGTGCTCCGGAGGTAATCGTTGAACTCTTGTTCCGACTCGAAAGGGCCAACAAGATGATTAGGTACGCGGACGCTCCTAATAGCTGTGCCCGCCGAAGAGCAAATTCTGTTCTCTCCCCACGGACTTTTCCATCTTCGGATTGCTTCCAAATACCCCTTTAATTGCAATTGGATCGAATCTCGTTCAGTGCCGCTTAGCGTTTTGTAAACTCGGCCCAGTTCATCGCCGGGGATACGAGTCATCAGAATTGATACTGGAGCATGCGGAGTATCTGGATGGTCTCCATAGCAGATCACCTTTGGAACCGGGAAACCTGCTCTCCTGGCGACCTGTGTCGTCAAGACCTCTTCTAACCGAGTACCATCGGACCACTTGAGAATCAGGCCAAATGGAAGCTGAGCAATTTGATTATCAAAAGTAACCCCAACCCAGCGACAATAATACAGAGAGAAGTATCTCAGATATGTGTGGACGATGCCCCATAATCGGCGTACTTTAGGGTGGGTTGCGCGGGTTGTTTCTGGTATTTCGCTGGCCACTGTAGGTGAGATGTGATGTGGCCAGGTAAAATCCGGCATAAAGCAGCGTGGTAGTAACGAATATCCCATCATGGGGCTGCAAAGGGGGTGCAAGAGATTGAAATGGAGTGTTGAGCTTGATCAGAGAAGCTAAGGTAAAGAAATCAAAATAGTTATGCAAGCCTGCTCCGAATGATTTGGGATCAATCTCGCAATTGCGGCATCCAAGTGGCTTCTGTCGTAACTACAGCAACTAACAAGTTAGTTGCAAGAGGAGCAATATTTGCCAGTGTTAAAGGTTTGAAAAACATGGGGCCAATGCATATTAGTTGAACCACAGGTGTTTATCCTGGTGCAGACCGTATGCCGTGAGCTCTTTAATATCCCCTTTTCGCAATTGACGGGAGGTTGATATCCTGTCGCTCGGGCCTACAAATTCCCGCTCTTCAGCGAGCAGAGGTTGGACGTGGAGTATCCGAAGAACCGAAGCACCTCGATCCTAGAAGCTCAGACGAAACATCGACAATTGCCCGGCTTCTGGCCCCGAGATAACGAGTTTGTCGCAGAGATACGAGCACCCTTATGGCTTGAACAATCGGGACCTTAACCGCCATGCAGAGACGACGCCCGCGTCAGCTCCCCGTCTCGTGCCAGTTATGCCGCACCATGAAGCTGAAATGCAATCGCGAGAGGCCTTGCTCAAACTGCGCTAACCGTGGCGTACTCTGCGAGCGCGCGTACTCTGTCAATCCGCAAGGACGCTCATCCTCCTCAGGCCATAACCATGAGGAGATTCTCTCGCGGATAGAGCGGCTTGAGAAGCTCGTCGGTCGATCTGGCGGTCTAGGAACCAACGGTTTACCCGACAAGGAGATATCGGTTCAGTGCCCTGTGGCTGATGCCCGGTCGCACATCATAGAAGAAGAGGGTGACACTAGATGGCTTGAAGGAGTAGGGACTCGTGGAGGCACATTGGTACGATCACTATCCCCGTCCTTCCATTTGACTTGGTTGTCTTTTTGGCTGAGAAGCAGTAATTATGCCAGCTGCCAGGTCTGTCAAGTGGTATAACTTTCCAAGCTATCCCCATCCAGGTTGCCATTGAGCAATCTACCAGCCCGATGGAAGCTGTGAAGAATGTCTGGCTGCCGCCCAAGCGCGAGGCTCTCTGGCTGTTCGAAGACTACACTGAGCATGTTGCATACCTCCACCACATTGTCCATATCCCTACTGTACGCAACATTATCCACAATCTATACCGGAATCTGCAACTTGGCTTGCCTATTCAGCCAAGTCATGTTGCCTTGCTCCTTAGCATGTTTGCCAGTACAGCATATATGCTGAGCTCGTCCAATTGTTCAGAGGTTCTTTTCTCAAATCTGCAAAATGCTATCCAATGCTCTTTTCTGTGGTGTAAATCTGCCCTGGATGTCTTAGAGCATTCTAATCGCACCACAGCTGGTTCTATTGAGGACATTCAAGCAACTATTATTCTGGCTTTTGTGGTTTTCAACTTTGAAGGGTTTACTGCCAGATTCCGTATCCTAAGCAGCAGCGCTCTCTCAATGGCAAGGGATCTTGCGCTTCACCGTATCGATGCTGAAGTGCAGGCGCCACGTACCGGCGCAGAGAAGCCAATACAAGTCGAGATCAAACGGCGGGTGTGGTGGCACATGGTATCCACCGACTGGTACGCTTTCAGTTGACTTACATACATAGTGCTCTGCGCTGCTTCCAAACTGCTAACTTAGCTAGGTTGCTCGCTCTAGCTGGGGGACCCCAGGAGGGAACGTATCTGATCCATCCAGCGCATATGCGAGTTTGTTATCCACGCAACATCGATGATTTGGATGATGTTGATGATGTGGCTGCAGAACGACATACCTTGGGAGATGATCCTTCATTGTCCCAACCAACAGCAATGACCTACTCAATCCTGCGAATCCGCCTGGCTGAGATTTGCAGAAGTGTGGTGGACGCCGTTCCACCTCAGTTTACTGATTGGGGTCGAGTCAACTACGATGATATAATTACGCTAGATGGTCAATTCGAACAATATTTACGAGATCTACCTTCCTTCTTCTGCCTCGATGAAGCCAGTCTTCACAAGAGCCGCGAAATTGACCAAAAATATCCACAACTCGCTGTTCAGCGGTATATAATCTGCAGCACGTTCCATTCTCGACGGTTCAAGCTGAACCAGCCTTTCCTTATCCGCGCTTCCTCTGACGGCCGCTATAAGTATTCAAGGGAGGCCTGCTTAAGGTCGGCACGCACTGTGATCAAGATCAAATGGTTGCTTGAACATGACGGATCTCCCTTTGCTTCAACCCACGTTCGCTTGGCCACCTTCTTACACACGCTGTTCCTAGCCACCGCCGTGCTTGTAATGGACTTGTGTGTGAATAAAAATGACGGCATGGAACAGGAATCCGCGCGATGGGCGGAGGTTGTGGAGGCATGTCGTATGCTACAAGAGGCTGAAAAGAAATCACCCATGGCCACTAAATTCCTGGAGCCTCTGGTCGACATCCTCAAAAAATATCATACTCAGTTACCTTTCATTTCGTCATCGTCTACAGCCGCCCTGCTTCCTCTATCGGCAGCTCCCTCCTATGGGATTTCGACTACGACCGGCTTGGATCGCCCTTCAGTGAATCCAACGCCGATGCAATCCATTCCGTCAATTCAAAGCGATCAAATTCACGCCGACGCAGTCGATACTAACGGCGATCTCAAGGAGGGCGATATCTTCAATCCTAATAGCGACATTTTTGATGAAATGTGGCGGAGTTTTATCGATATGGACCAGCATATTGTGCCACTTGTTGGGCTCACCGATTCTTCATACTTGAGGCAGCCTGAGTCGCACTGAGGCAATATAGTTCAATTGGGGATGCAATGGGAATATGTTTGATTATGCCGCTAGCCATGGTGGTATTTTGAAATAAACGAACAGCAAGATGCACTCTTGTGGGATCAGTTTTAGCTAGAGACTAAAAGCTGGTATTGATACGTTGAACGTCTGACTTCATCTACTAACTACTATTTACGTCAAGTTTCGTAGTAAGTGCAGTACCTCCCGCTGTGGTTGCCTGGGTTTGTTGACAGTTTAGATAACAGAACTAATCATTAATCTATAGTTAGCTTCATGATTCTGAGATCACTCTCGCTTCTACTCCGTACGACTGTTGATCGGTCCCTGGTCCTTGCACCCAGCTGACCCGGTGATTGACCTAAGCTCGGCCCACTTTGTCAAGGTATATAATCCTCGGCTACGTATAATACAAGCCCAATATTGCCCAACCTGAAGGAAAAGTGAGATGTTCAATTTTGACTCCCAGCTTCATTCAAACCTTTACGAAGATCTTGTTGTTCTGGCGCAGACGTGCCCACAAGACAAGCGCGGCACCTGAAAGGAGAAAAGCGCCCGCATACATAGAGAGAGCTAAATAGCCCTTGGGGAGCAAGCGTCCGCTGATGGGAGTTCCAACCAATCCGCTGCAGGCAAGATCAGTTAGCGAATGAATTAAGCACCAATGAACTAATTTAAGGAGTCACTCACGGAAGCGCAGGTGCAACCATCAGCAGACCGATTGCCGTCCCTCGTGATTCGGGAGTGGCTAGCTGAACGGCGCAGGGTGTTTGTAAACTAAACATGGCCTAGGAACTCGGCAGTCCGTTAGCATGTGAGCATTCCATCTGCGCTTCAAAACAGATACTTACACCAGAAGTATATCCATAAGCTAAAGCGAAGACAATGATACCAGCTTTACTGGTAGCCGCTGTCCAGCACATCGCAATGATGCCAGAGAGCGCAATCGTGATAAAGCACAGGTTGAAGTTTCCATACCGGTCGGCTAGGAAACCAGTAGAAACTCTTCCCACCAGGGATGCACCATTGGTCAGTGAGACAAGGTAGAATGCCAGGCTAGAGGACAAGCCATTTGTCACTGCATACGTTGGAATGAAGAATAACGGACTGAATAGGCCAAAAGTAGCCATGGATAATCCAAGACAGAGCAAAATGAAGGTAGGGTTTTTCAAGATCGAAACATTGCTCTTGGGAGCTTGAGACATCACTCCGTCTTGCTGGCGCTTCGTTTCTTGGTTGAAATTCTCTGCATGATTCTCTTGATGCGGCTTCTTCGGTGCTCGAATCGAAATGGTGATGATAATGCAGAGTGGGGCTACCACAAATCCAACTATTCGGAATGACCATCCGAAGCTGAGACCGCGAACATTTAGCAATTGATCTAACATGATGGGCCAAATAATGCCGCCGATTGAGGAACCAGCTATCATGATTCCGGTTGCTGTCCCTCGGTTTTTATCAAAAAGATGCGATACGGTGGCCATTGCTGGAGTAAGGAGGAAAGCATTTGAGATTCCGAGCGTGAGGCCTTGGGCAAGGAGGAACTGGTAGTACTTCTTGCATAGGGATGTCATGAATATCCCGAGCACTGTTCCTACACTGCCAAAAGCTAACAAGGGCTACCAGGGGCATTTCGTGTCAGCGTACGGAGTACCAAGTCGAGTTATAAGGAAGGTCACTGTGCGTCCTCTTACCGTCGGCCCAATACGATCTACCATAATACCAGCTGGAGCAGCGCAAAAGAAAAGCATGAAAGACAAAAGCGAGCCGATCCATGCAATATCGAATTCAGAGTATCCTTTGAGCTCCGCGCGGGCATAGTATTCTTGAAAGACACCGAATGCATTCTGGAATCCCAGGGTGCAGAAGAGGGCTAGCCAGGCACCGACTAAAGCGAGCGTGGAATGAACGCTGATTTGTCTCTTAGCACCTGTCATGGGGATAGGATAAGTTTGTTTTGGAAAGACGTACGTGAATTCACTTTGTTGGTTGACATCGTGGCCTTCCATTCGTGTTTCAGGAACGGGCGGCTGGAAATCGTCCCGCGACTTCGAAGGGGATGTCATGTTTGATACCTCGACTAGTTATAAAATACAGCACCAAGGGAGATTTCAACAATTTGCTTTCTTTGAGTCTCTAGTAAACGGGGTATACCACAGCAGTCTTACCCCGTCCCAGCTCTCTCTATATATATGTTTGCAGTGTACTTGCATTGACCCAGCTCCATAGCCAAATAGGTAGGTATAAACTCCCCTCGGAGCCCCGAAGGCTCCAATCGCGACTCCGCTGGCCCTTCCGGGTGCTTGTATTGTCATGTTGGTTGGTTACTTTGCACTTCACTATCATAGATTCAGGGGCGGATTTGATGCCAAGACCCGAGCTCCTCGGAAAGTCCGATGCTGACCTAAGCAAGATTCCCATAAGTTAAGCACGCCTTTCCGACACCTGAAGAACGTCCTCTTGTTGTCAATTATCAAAGCTCGCTGGATGAGCTACAATTCCATGGGACTCAATGGGGGATCCCAGTATTTAGATAACATGGAAGCTGTTGTAGTAGTTATAAGACTTCGTCGCCAGTCATCCGATGAATTGGCGAGCTTCTTGCACCCTTGTCAGGTTGAACGTCAATACATGCTGAATTCATTCTTCTCATCTCATGGCCGCCCGAGAGCCGTT
Source organism: Uncinocarpus reesii 1704 (assembly GCF_000003515.1). Lineage (NCBI taxonomy): Eukaryota > Fungi > Ascomycota > Eurotiomycetes > Onygenales > Onygenaceae > Uncinocarpus > Uncinocarpus reesii. The sequence goes on along the minus strand of NW_003052500.1, from coordinate 3,136,886 downwards.
GGGGTTTGAGATTCTCTTTCTCCTCCACAGTTTGCCTATTGTGACTCACTTCAGGCAGCACTGCAGCCGTTGGCGCTAGTTAGTCCTTCGAAAGGCCAAGACGCGGAAATGGATCCTTGTTTGGAATGCGTGCCAACACGAAATTGTGGCTTTCATTCAAGATGTTGCCTGTTGCAGCCTGCTTCAATCACACTCGGCGTCTGCTGAAGCGGGAGAATGAACTTCCAGTCAGCAATGGATGATTGCTCCCCGCCGTCTATAAAGCGGGTTGTGACCCAGCTGTTTGATGTTGGAAATGGCTACCTACTTCGAACTTGTCCATTTTATGACAATCCATTTGGAAACACTTATCGCCTCACGGATCCGACGCTTACTTTGCTAATACAATGGCTGCTCAGAACTCGGTTCTCTCACAGACACTCCAGGCCCTTACCACGACGAAGATCGAAGAACTTGAGAAGCAGCGGCAGACGTACGAAGCAGCTAAAAATAAGATCCTCGCTTCCGCCCGCGATGCAGGAGATGACATCCGCGAGCGAATTGCTCGCCTCTACAAGGGTGCTCTAGAGCTTCAGCTTTTGCAGGAGTTCGAGTTGCAAAATATGGTCCGCTGGCTTGACCAATCTCGATACGACCCGACGGTCCCCGAGTCGATGTTGGTGAGCTTTGAGACGGAACTTCGCTCGAGCCTAGATCGCCACACTCGCAAACTTGACTTGGCTGATTTGTATTCACGTTTGCTCATCGAATGGGTCAGCTCGCCCGGATCGAATGAGCCAGAACCGGAGCTTCTCGAGGAGGGGGAGGCCTTCGATATTGTGCAAGATATCCAGAAGGAGAAACTGCAACAATTACGGGAAAGGTTTGAAAAAGTCGTCTTTGAACCGTTGATAACGGATGAGATGGAGATTGTGGAGTATCTAGAATCTCTATTCGCTGGCGATGACAGACAACAAGCCTTAAAGCATATACGATCACGAGTTAGTGATTACGGTGAAAGCCTATTCAACACAAACCCGCTTGTTACTAGGCCAGAGTTGAAGGCTTGCATCAAGTCACTGTTGAGGAATGACTTATTGAACGACGAAAAATCGGCGACACTTACTGAGTTTTTGCGCGATGACACCGTCCTCGATGAGATTGCGAATGTCTTGAATCTGAGATATGCCAATCTCGCCAATTGGACTTGGAACCTAGGGGACAATGGGATGCCTGTCGAACCGTAAGCAGCGTTCCTTCATTCAAGATATATTTTCTAGACTGACAATTATAAACTCCCGCCAGTCGCCAAAGCTTGAATGGAAAATGGCGTGTAGTGATGGACGAAGACGTGCTTCAAAGCTTACTTACCCATTTTATTGGCAACAGGTGGTGTGTTTTTTTGAAACGGAGATTGCAAGGCCTCATTAGGAATGCAACTGTTTGGAGCAAAGGCCAGGCTATTTCAGAGCGAGATTTGGCCCTTCGAAGGTATTACCTTCAGGAGAGCAAGACTCCGGGAGAACCAAGTTTGGATGAAGAGCGTTTCGAAGTCTACAACGAGCACTTTTTCCTAGCGCCCATGGCTACTCGCGAATTCGAGGACGCAAGTGGCTACGATGACGATGACAATGTTAATGATGATGATGACGACAATGACAATATGTCCGATACAGGCAAATTGTCGCCAAAGGAAACTAAACAACTTCTTTTGAGGTCCCTGGCGACTGAAGTTCTTTTTGGACGAGCGTTCGACGGTGAAGTTGCAGTCGTGCAGAGCGACTTTCAGTGGTTTGCCACGGGAATCGCCCACAGCACGGTTTTCGCAGTCCTACGATTTATTGGCCTCCCAGAAAAATGGATAGAATTTTTCAAAAAGGTCCTGGAGCCCCCGTTGGATATGCTAACTGGCGAGCCAGTCAGAATTCGTAAACGTGGACTCCCCATGGTACATATATTTGAGAAAGTTTTCGGAGAATTGGTTTTGTTCTTCATGGATATGGCTGTTAACCAACAGGCGAACATGCTGCTATATCGGATCCATGATGACCTCTGGCTTTGTGGGAAACCTGACAAGTGTGCAAAAGCGTGGCAGGCGATGGAACAATTCGCAAAAGTAATGGGCCTGGAGTTTAACCAGAGCAAAACCGGTTCGACTTACTTAGTGGGTGAAGGCCAGCAAAGAAACTTGGATGTTGTCAAAGCTCTCCCCAAAGGGCCAGTTGTTGTCAACTTTTTGGTTCTCGACCCTACCACCGGAGAATGGGTGGTCAACCAAAACCATGTCAAGCAGCATGTCGAACAGCTGTCGAAGCAATTGAATGCGGCGAATAGCGTTCTGCAGTGGGTTAAGACATGGAATACCTGCATCGGCCGGTTTTTCAGTTATACTTTTGGCGAGTACGTTGCTGTCATCCATCATCTAAGAGCCTTGTCCGTGACTGACTTTAGTTCAACAGACCGGCGGATTGCTTTGGCCGCAAACACCTCAATGCAATTCTTGCAACGCATCAAACCATCCAGCGTACTCTTTTTAACGGCCTAAATGGCAATGGTAGCAACGTTGTCGAACATGTCAAAAAGATGATTGCTTCACGATTCAACGTCACCGATATCCCTGACGCCTTCCTCTACATGCCCGAAGCCCTTGGGGGTATCGGCCTTCACAACCCCTTTGTCCCACTTTCTCTTGTTAGTCCTAACATATGTGAAGATCCGGGGGAACTTATCCACGAATTTTTGCAAAATGAAAGAGAGACGTATCGACTGGCAAAGCGCAATTTTGAAGAGCTCTCCGAGACAAATCGTCGTCGGCGCTTCCAGCAAATCTTCCCTAAAGATGAAGAAACCGGCATTCGTCTCCACGCACCGTCTCGTGATGAGGCAAAGGAATTCCTTCCCTTCCACAAATATGTCGAAATGCGAGGGTACAACAATCCAAAGTTGCTTAAATTATTTCGCCAGTTGAATTTGGCGGCAAAGATGAGGAAATTGAATAGCTCCCATGAGATTATCCAGGAGTTGCGGAAGGTTTCTAGATCACTGATTCATCAGCCGGAATTGTCAGTGTCAAAGATCGACCCGGAGCTCGAATGGTTGATGCAGTTCCATTTGCGTGAGCTCAAAGAGAAATGCGGAGGATTGAGCATTGTGGATCGATCATTCTTACCTTTAGGTATCCTGAAGGCGATGAGAAGGAAGAAGGTGGCGTGGCGAATGGCGCTGTGAAATACGGCCTCCTTTGGACGCAGCAGATCTCATAGAACCTCCAGGCTCCTCTACCTGATGATTCCTTCTCGCTGGAGTTAGCAGGCTTTTCTTGGTCGATGGCAAGGAGAGAGAGAAGCTTGGCAGGCGATGAGTTTTGTCGAAGGCTGTATATAATTAAGAATGTTTTACATCATGTGTGAGGAGCTAAGGTAATGATCACCTCCAGAGAAAACAAGGGATATCAGTGCTGCTGGAGTCCTCCATGTAGTATCGCTACTCATTCAGACATGTGACTTCCTCAAAGAATCGTAACTTGTCCACAGATCACAATGCCAGCCAGAATCCTTGCATCACATTGTGTCTTGGTCCTTGACGCCACTCCAAAAACTGAACATCAATTGTTCAATATGGCGTTATAGTGTTGGCACGGCATGACTGCTGAGGCTTGTTCACCAAAGGTCCTTGTAGGTTTTATATTGCTCCACTATCTAGTTACTCCTTGAATTTACATGATGTCCTTAATGTTTTCTCCTGAGGTACTCACTGGCACTCTGTATCACTATGGAGTCTATGATGAAGGAGGTGGTGGATGTGAAGTAATTTACCATTCATTATGAACTGTGATGAATTGCTATTTATTGCTTTTTATCTGATAACAGTACTGTCGGCGCGCGTTGGCTTGAAATCCATCTCATATCCGGCTTTCATCTCAGCCTCTCCGTACTCCAACAAGCTAACAATTAAAGCTTCTGTCTCACAATTTCTTTGCAATCCAAAACTAGCAATTTTCCGTTAAGCCAGGGTCTAGGATATTAGACCTACCAAGCACTGTGATTTCTTTCCAAACTATGCCATAATAACTTGAATAGCGGACTGGTTTTTATAGAGTACTAATTACTGTTGAAATTGTTTCAATCACTCACCGTAGGCATACAAACGTAGGGCTTGCAGCATGGAGGGACATTGTTGTGGCATTGCTCGTAGCGTTTCGCGCAGCTGAAAAGGTGTTTTGGTGGTGCCTGTTGGGTTGCAGGGTTCTGCCCAATGACCTCCGCCGGTCGGACCTCCGGAGCCGGTCGCGGCATAGCAGCAGCGGCGCTGAGACCAGCGAAAATCAGGGGCTGAAGGAGTTGCATTTTGGGAGGCAACCCAAGCATGGGAATTATCTATTAGAAAAATCCGTTGAAGAATGAGTGGCTACAGGGAAGCGTGGAGAAGGTATCGCACTTACTACTGAAGAAACTCGATTAGGGCTGACGTGGTGTGAAGACTGGATTTAGAATACTGAAGACTTGAAGGCCTTCTCTGGGCAATACATATATAGCCAACCCGAGATAGCACTGGCTTACTTTGTATGCATATTTGATGCTGATGGACGGTCGGCATGCTGGGTGCTTCTTTATATGCAACTGGGGACAAGAAAGATATATTTAATATCTGCGGCCATGGCGAGCTTCAAGGACTTTCCAAGATAATCAGAATAAGATATGCCTTTGAAGGCACGGAAAAGGGGTATTGAGAAACATTGGCGTCGTCGACGTATTCTTTCATTGTAAGGCACGTTGGAGATTTATTTGCTCTCAGGAATGGAAGTAAAAACAGTGCCGCTGATCTGGAACAGCTGTGCAGGCTACTTGGAGCACTTAGTCAAAGAGACTGCTTGTTGATCAACTGCTGTGCCTTTATCACCTCTTTCCCTCTAAAAGACATTGTTTCTTGTCTGTTCAAAGTGATGAATAGAGCTGTCAATTGGTCTTGGGATCAGTGAATTCTTCGTTGCATGTTCATCCGCGGCAAATCTAACTAGTTATTTAGTTAGGAACGGGTGAATTGGGGGGAAACGCTTGATTGATACTAAACAGAAGGAGGAAGCTGTTAGTTCCCTCTGGTCATAAGTTTTAGCAATGGCAGTGAGGAAGTAACTAACTCGGTTCTACTCACTCTTCCGGATGCATTGTGACTATGGTTGATTGTTGCATGGTATTCCCTCGCCCAATTGACCCAAACAGGCAGCGCTGGAATGACGAGAACCGCCGTGTCTGTGAAGAGATATGAAGGCCATTGCTGGATCGCCTGCTCATGTAACTAGTTGGTGCAGTCCAGGAAACCCGTACCCAGTACCTTGAAACGCCTATGAATTCGGGGGGGTACTCGGGGTATCAGGTACTTCTCCACCGCCCAGCTGGACCTGGCCGGGCTTGGCAGATGATGGCGTTGGTTGAACCGCTGCTCTCACCAGCTGTCCGAGTGAAATTGATCTCATTCTCCAACGCTTTTGCCATCTTCCTTCCTTGCTGGCCATCCTTTCTTGCATCTCCATCCCCAACGCAATCCAGCTTCATCCCGGAGCCCAGTTTCAGTCTTTGATCGTACCTGTCCACGGCCATTCGTTCCAGCCCGTGACGTGGACGATCCTCGGCCTGCTGCTGTTGTCTCAGTGCGTCTGCCTTCCTCCACCCTACGGATGGCGGGTTGACGGCAAGCACTGTGCAACACCTACATATGGCCAAGCGAACTGCTTCTACTGCTCTTGATCAATCTGGACGGCCCTCGGAGAATCCCATTGCTACAGCCCCATCTGCTCCAATCCCGACCCCTCAAGAAGCTGCTATCTCCTCCGCATCTCCGCCCTCTCTGAGGTAATTCCCGGCTCTATTCTTCGTTCCTCCCTGACACACCTTTATGCGGGAATATTTCTTCATCTTTGCTTCTACGCAACAAGCTTCAAACTCTCCACCTGCCTAAAAGCCCTGAGGCTCTTCTTGAGATTCTAATCTCTTTCCTCTAACCATCCGTCTCGAGCCCTCCCACAAATGAAAGTGGTTCCTCAGGAATAACCAGAGTTCTCATGTCCCGCAGAATCACGCGTTCCGCTGCCAGACTTGCTGCAGAAACTCCGTCCACACCTGGCACGCGTGCTGGTTCAAATCCGTCATCCAACCCTTCGACCTCGTCCCAGACACGAAAACGAAAAGCCCCAACTCGACGTGAAAAAGAATCCCCCACAGCTGAACAAGAACACTTTCCTTCGACAAGCTCACCACCAAGGAGAACAAAGAGGCTGAAAACCGCACAATCACCTGCCACTCGCCCGGTCCCCCAACCACGCCAAACCCGTCGGCAGACAGAGATGTCACAAGCAGGGTATGTTATACTGGAGACCTCGCCTTTTTGTTACCTGGACCGCTTGCGTCTTTTACATTGGAATTTACCGGAATGGGAATATACTACCACTGTTATTAATTTCTAACATGCTTTATAGGTCTTCTTCTCGTCAGACTGATGACACCAAAGGGACGAGATCTTCGTCAAGGCAGAAGTCGTCTAAGACGAAAAGGTCATCTCAAGGTACCCAAAAGAGCATGTTTTATACCCCCATCTTCTTTTTCCCAAGTGTTAACCACTAACATGGAAATCTACCGGCATAGATAGTAATCCACCGCAAAAGTCGCCTCCTCGCCACCAAAAAAGACGTCAAAGCAAACGAGATTCCGATGTTACAATGAAAGACGCAGATGATATTCAGGACGAGAGCGTTGGAAGGAGTGGGGCGGAATCTTCCTCACCAAACGAGGAACGTCTGCCAAACGACTCAAGTTTGCGTAGTGAAGATAATGGAGATCCTTTCCCTGGCCATTTATTTGGGTCTCGGAGTCCCCTAGAATTGCAAAACACCCTTCGAGCTCTGAGCGGAATGATGTCTGGTATTTCGACGCGGTTACGAGATATCCTGGTGAATCTGAGAATGAAAGAGGATCCGTCCGTCCAACTTATTGCTTTACAAGAATTGTCGGATTTGCTACTTGTCTCTAATGAAGATACACTTTCTGGACAATTTGCAGCGGATTCTTATGTCAAAGAGCTCGTCACTTTAATGGAACCAAGTGATACCGGCGAAGAGAATCCTGAAATTATGCTGCTTGCATGTCGTTGCCTGGCAAATTTAATGGAAGCTATCCGAGGATCCGTTGCAAATGTCGTTTATGGAGGAGCCGTTCCAGTACTTTGCCGAAAGCTCCTTGATATCCAATTTATTGACCTTGCGGAACAAGCATTGAGTGTATGTTTAAACCGTTTACTTTACTACTGACCACCCGTCATGCTGGGGCGCGTTTGAAATGTGCTCTTTGCGATTGTTCAATCACTGACTGATGCAGACACTGGCAAAAATATCTGTTGATTTTCCAGCTTCTATCGTACGTGAAGGCGGATTAACCGCCTGCTTGACATATCTTGACTTTTTCCCTACAAGTACGCAACGTACAGCTGTTACCACGGCTGCTAATTGTTGTCGTAATCTTCCGTCGGACTCGTTCCATGTGGTTAGGGACGTAATGCCTACATTGCTGCATGTCCTGTCTAGTAACGATCAAAAGGTCGTGGAGCAAGGTTGTCTTTGCGTTTGCCGGGTGGTAGAAAGCTTCAAGTACAAACCGGATAAATTGGAGGATCTCATCGAACCGGCATTGCTGAGAGCTATTCTCAGACTGCTTTTGCCAGGGACCACTAACTTGATCGGATCGCATATTCATACCCAGTTTCTGCGTGTCCTCGGGATTATTTGCAGGTCGAGTCCTCAACTGTCAACGGAACTTCTCAAAATGGATGTTGTTGATACACTGTATCAAATACTGACAGGAGTTTCACCGCCTTCTGATCTTAGTGACGGAACTGTTAAGATAGACAGCGTTCACGTTATGCAAGCTTTGATTCACCGTCCTCGTGAGCAGATCTACGAGACTCTCAACATTATTTGCGAAGTTTTACCAGGTATTCCTGGCGAGCAGCTTCTAACTAACGATCGCTTGCGCTCTCCATTCGATGATGATGTTTTATTATATTCGAATTCGCACAAGACAAATCAGTCGGTTGCAAAGCGAGTGGAGTCCCTCAAGTCGTGCAAAGACGAAATGAAAAGATTTGCCATGATTCTTTTCCCGACATTAACAGACACGTATTCTAGCACCGTCAACCTCGCTGTTAGACAAAAGGTACTTCTTGCACAACTGAAAATGTTGCAGCATTTGGACGTTCAAGTCATCGAAGACGCACTGCGCAATGTGCCGTATGCGTCATTTCTAGCTGCAATCCTGTCGCAGGATGACCACGTATCACTCGTTGCACTTGCTCTTCGATGTGCGGAGCTTCTATTTAAACGTCTAAAAGATATATATCAATATCAGTTCCACCGCGAGGGCGTCATCACCGAGATTACCAGATTGTCCGAGAAACCCATACCATCCGAACTGCCCGGAAAGAAAGAAAGTAAGACGAACCTCACGGTTGGCCATGATACGGGGTCAGAAACTGGGGAAGATAAATTTGAGGATCATAGTCAAAGTTATTCGCACGACGAGGATGAAGAGAGCCGTGAGGGTGAGGATTATAACGACGATTATGATGACGAGAATGACCATGAACATGGTCACGATGACATGTCAGAATCAGAGGTTTCTTCGTCCTCAGATACGGGGCACCCCACCGCTAGGCGATTTGACAAAGAAAAAATGGTCGTAGATTATGCTAAAGATTTCCTTCGGGTTTATGAACATAGCAAAGCAGTTGGATTGCATGATAAGGCGTTGGAGGTACTTCAGCAACTGAAGACTCTCGTATCCGACATTGCCCTCTGTTACGAACATCCAAAACCACAAAACGGATTTCATCTTTTCCAGAAGCTCTCCTCATATTTTGGCGGGGACGCTGTTGAAAGTATTACGAGTGCAGAGTTACTCAACTCCGGTGTCATCCAAACTCTTCTCGACGTTATTGGTGACGTGCAAGGTGAGCAATTTAGAAACTTCGGCGGTTGAAGTACCTTTATAGCTAACAGATCGATTCCAGCACCAGCTCCTGGGAATCGGGCCAAAACAGATTTTCTCCGCGCTTTTATGGCCCCGAACATATCTGAATCAAATGACGGTGGTGACTATACCACTCCGTTTGGCGTCCTCATTCACAAGCTACAGGATTTGCTTAGTCGAACTGAGCACTTTGAAGTTGTTACTGTGCATCACAATACCTACGAGAGCCGGAATACAGCGTCGATGTTATCTAAGCAACTTCGTCTTCGCCTAACTGCTGAAGACGAATCAGATATCCCAAAGACATTTAAAAGCATCATGGTTTCGATCCATGCAATTGCCAACTTTAAAGCACTTGACGAGTATCTGCGCCCGAGAATCGCTGTAACAGAGCGTTCCAGAGCTCCAAGACATCGCGATGGCCATCTTATGCAACCCGGGAGTTCTTCGAAAACGAAAGAAGCGTCAGGAGAGGGTGCAGAACCCAACAATACCGGCACAGAGGCATCCCAACAGCCGTTATCCTCTCGAATATTCGGCATTTCGCGTTCTGCAAGGGCTAACGAGAAGTCGGAAATTACTACTGGTGGCTCATCGCAACCAGTAAGCCCTGCTGCCTCTAGGGATCGATCCGGCCGATCAAGACGGTCAACGAGACGTCAGCCACCACCACCGCCCCCTCCCCCGCCTCCTGAGGATGAAACTGACGGTTCTGACGAGCCTCTAGAATGTGCGGATGAACAGCCGCTTAGTGACGATGAGGATGAGGAGGAAGAAGATGATGAAGTCGAAGGGACCCTAGACGCAATTGTAGGTGATTTGGAAGGCGACCTTTCTGAAGGCAGTGCTCCAGATCCAACAGCGGTTAATATGGAAATTGCTTCCACTGGGAAAGTTACTGCTCGAAGGGACGACGGGACCAAAGTTGCGACCCCGTCTCAGCTCACGCCCGCCGGAGGCTCTGCATCCACATCCACACCTGCGGCCCAGTCTCTACGAAGCTCGCTTGCTTTGGCCGGACGCCCGTTCTCATCGTTTGCGGCGGCAATAGATTCGATCCCTCAAGACTGGCATATTGAATTTAGTATCGACGGTAAACCGATCGCCCACGACACAACGGTCTATCGCGCCATCCACTACAACCGGAAGCCTCTCCCCGAGAGTTACACTGGGAACGTATGGTCCGCAGTTCACACAGTCCGATTCAAACGCGTTCAAGGACCAGCCCCTGCTGAGCCATCGAGATTAACTCCAACAACACCTTCATCTGGGGATCCTGACATTGGAGAATTGCCAGAATCTTTGACCAAAGCCACGACTACGGCGGCGATTCTAAAACTGTTACGCGTTTTACACCGTCTCAACTCTCAGCTTGACTACATTCTGGCTGAGACAAAGGAACCCATTAAAGTAGTCACGGAGCCGTTGGCACAATTCATTAACACCAAGCTCACTGCAAAACTCAATCGACAATTGGAAGAGCCCTTGATCGTAGCAAGCAGCTGTCTACCGAGCTGGAGCGAAGATCTCGCACGTCACTTTCCGTTTCTCTTCCCGTTCGAGACCCGCCATCTGTTCCTACAGTCGACATCTTTTGGCTATGCGCGGTCAACAATGAGGTGGCAAGGCCCTCAACCCGGAGACGACAATCGCCGCGATCAGCGCCGAGATGATCGTCCGTTTACCCGCCTCCAACGACAAAAAGTACGAATCTCGAGAACTAGGATTTTAGATTCGGCATTGAAGGTGATGGAGTTGTACGGGTCATCCCCCAGTGTCCTAGAAGTGGAGTATTTTGAAGAAGTGGGCACAGGACTTGGTCCAACATTGGAATTTTATTCTACTGTGTCTAAAGAGTTATGTAAGAAGAAGCTAAGGCTTTGGCGAGAACATGACTCTAGTGATGGAGAATATGTTTACAGCAAGCTCGGCCTCTTCCCGGCACCCCTTAGCCCAGAGCAGGCGGTCCAAGATTCTGGAAAAAAGGTCGTGAATTACTTCAAAGGGCTTGGAAAGTTTGTTGCCCGGTCGATGCTAGACTCCAGAATCATTGATATTGCATTTAATCCTACGTTTTTCCGGATCGCCAATAACTTTTCGACATTTACGCCTTCGATCGGCGCTATCAAAGCCGTTGACCCTGATTTAGCAAAGTCGCTCTTGGTTGTCAAACAGTTTGCGAACGCCAAAATTGCTATTGATAACGATGCATCCCTGACACCCGAAGAGAAGGAAAAAACTCTGAGAGAATGCGAGGTTGGTGGAGCGCATCTTCGAGATCTAGGACTGGATTTTACTTTGCCTGGCTATCCCCACATCCAGTTATTGCCGGATGGAGCGGATATTTCAGTTACCCTAGAGAACGTGCAATTGTACGTTGACAAAGTTATTGACATGACACTGGGGATCGGCGTACGCTCTCAAATTGACGCTTTCCGCTCGGGTTTCTCGCAAGTCTTTTCTTATTCCGCCTTAAAGGCATTTACACCAAACGAGCTTGTAATGCTCTTCGGTCAGGTTGAAGAAGATTGGTCTATCGAAAGTACGTTTTTCATTCCCGTTTTTCTACTCCCCCTTCTGACATTAACACCTCTCTTTTAGCATTGATGGACTCGATCAAGGCAGATCATGGCTTCAACATGGATAGTCGCAGTGTGCGAAATTTACTGGAAACTATGAGCAAATTTACCCTTCAACAACGGCGTGATTTCCTCCAATTTGTGACTGGAAGTCCAAAGCTTCCTATTGGAGGTAGGTTTTCTTCAGATCATCTGGATACTGCGGATAGAATTAACCAACAGTTCTCTATACAGGTTTTAAGAGTCTTACGCCTATGTTTACTGTTGTTTGTCGACCAAGCGAGCCCCCCTATACTTCCGACGACTATCTTCCTAGTGTGATGACTTGTGTCAATTATCTGAAACTGCCCGACTACTCTAGCGCTGATATCCTGAGGAAACAGCTTGATGTCGCGATGCACGAGGGCCAAGGCGCGTTCCATCTCTCGTGATTACCGCTTTGCAGAAATTTACCTTAATCGCCCTCTCTTGAATTTGAAATTACACGAATCATTGGTACTCAAATACAAAGCCTGAGTACCCTAATCGATTACTTTCGCCGCCATCGCTAGCCGGTTACCCTCGTGCTATAATTTGTCACCTTTTGTTGTTTCTCTTGCTGTGTCACTAGACAGTTTTAGGTCTTATGCTCAATCATGGTGGGAAAAGTGAATGGACAATTGAAAATAGGCTAATTTGAGGTTTATGGGGGACTTACGCTGGCTCTCTTGGGATTTGGTGTTTTTCTTGTGCGATATGTAGAACCCCACTTTTACGCTCTCGGTCTCTCATCCCCCCTACCTATTTTCTCTGGCGAAGCATATTATGTGGCATTCCCACAGTCTACGGAGTCGAATATGGAAATCTTTACGCAGTAAGCAGTATTGAGCACGCAGTAATACACTGACATTATGTAAGCATGAAGTGAGAATAAGCGCATCACATGCTAACCTTAACTCCACTAGCGCAAAGTTACATTTGGGGCGGTGGAGAGCGGCAGAAACAGTCACCGCCAGCATTGCCTATTATATCAAACCCTGGTGGTCAGAGTGAATGGTTATTGCTGTATAGCAATCTCTCTAGACTCCTTAGATTTCTTATTTCGACCAGCACTCCCATTTTTGGATTTATTTGATCTGCCGTTACGATCCCCACTGCTTGAGCATATTTGAAACAGTTCGCTTTTTGTCCTGAATGGGCTGGTAGGCTGTCTTTTGATTTGCTATTTCTTAGGGTGTTTAGCTGTTTTCGGTCAGTCGCTTGGTGATTGAGAGCTTACATTTTAGCGCTGCAAACTAGGCAGTGAGCTAACCGCCCTCGAACTATGGACGAATTTGCGCAAACCCGTGGCGTTGATGATCTTTTCGACGATGAGATTGTTCCTGTTGTGCCGTCACAAGCCCAGGTCGAGTACACCGAAGATGTCCCATCCTACAACCCTTCACAGCCAGATGCCGCCCCATCTCAAGTCCCGCCAGAGCCGGCACGCACCGATCGCAGGAAACGTGGAAATGGCAAGACTCGGGGAACTCGTGGAGGGCTATATTCTAGAGGAGGGAAGGCCAACGGGCCGGTAAATCGAAATGACAACCAAACCGAGAGTGAACCGAGTGCAACAACTAATGGTCTGGCATCGAGTCAGCCAGACAAGGAAACCGCCCCCGCAACCGGGCCCGAAGCCGCGCCCGAGAATAATGACGAGTTACAAGCAAAGGATGCAGTGAAGCCAAAGGTCCCTGCTGTCCGGGGAGATAGGAGTGCTACTGGTGGCATAAAGAAGGTCCGTCGCTCTTCATAGTATCGGGTTTAGTGAGAAACTCGCAAGACTGATATGTCCAATTTCTTCAGCCTAAACTCACCGAAGAGGAATTATCCGAGCGCATGGCCGCTGTCAAGATAGCGGCTGCAAAGCGTGCAGCGGCACACGCACGCGCCGAAGCCGACAAGACTTCTTTCCACGAACGCGAACGAATTGCGAAGCAAAGACGCGCCGAAGATGCGCGAAATCATCGGGCAATGGTTGGCGAGCGGGAACGCAATAGGCAGAGAAAACTTCAAGCGCAAACCGGTCGAGAGTGGGACGCAGAAAAATCACAAGACGCGTTTAGTGATCGTGGTAGAGGTGGGAGCGCCTATCGTCGAGGAGTGCATGGTGGTATTGCCAGTGAAACGCGTCACATAGAAGATTCCACAGGCCACCATCATGACAGTGACAATGATGGATTTCGCGGGCGCGGCAATAGATACGGTCGTGGTGGACAGGGCCGTGGGTATGGGCGCGGTCGGGGCCGCGGAGGATTCAGAGGTACAAACGAGGCCGCGCAGCCAGACGTGGCCGCGAAGGATAGTGATTCCAGGGCCCCCCCGGCCATTGAAGCTGAGAGTGAATTCCCTGCATTGCCAAGTGGCAAAAGTAGCGAAGCTCAGCCTGTGACGGTGACTACACAGCAACCCGCAGCTCCAGCGACGTCCGATACCCCAATTTCTCCGATGCCATTGCAGGAATCATGGGCAGACCATGTCGATGCACTTCATGAAGCTGCAGCCGAAAAGAAGGCGGCTAACTCGGCCTAAGGGCTTGATGTTCTGGGGCTCTGCTAGATTCTTCGCCCTATTTTCTGCGCCCTTTTTTTTACTTTTCAATTATTGAGATACACCACTTGTCTTCTAATTATCAGCTCACGAATTGGGGTTTCCCCAAAAGTTCTCCTCTATGATCATTGGATATTACCTTGCGGTTATTGTTTCTGGTGCACTTCACCTCTGATGCGTATTGCTTTCTTGTTTTATATTTGCTGCTGGTCCTTTTGCGTTATTGAATTGATGACCTTTTCAATAGCGTCAGCATCTATCAATTTATCCCATAAAATAATAACGGAAATTAGTTTCAAAAAGTGAATCTTCAAGTTCTAACTGCTCGATATAGGGTGTAAAATACTCGAAAAGAATTGATATGTACGTACATAAAGCAAAATTATAGTGTGAGACTTAGACAATACCGAAGACAAATCAAAACAAGTCATTCCGCTTTGCTGCCCTTTCCTCGAAATTTGTCCTTCAACGCGATGATTTTGCCCTGGATTTTCGCTTTAAGTCCGGAAGGAGGTGCTTCATCCGCACCGACGAAGCGACGAACAAGGAGATTAAAAATATTTCCGAATGCCAGCGCAATAACTGTACTTGTCAAAATGATTACATTGTACGGCATACTAAAATCCGGGGTTGGTAGAGGAAGAAGTAGACTTGTGGTACGGAGGTAGGTCAACGAAGACGTTTCTGGACTGCTGTTACTACTACCGTTGAGAATCCTGATCACCGCTGGCGCCACATTGAACCCCCTATTGGCGTCAGGAGGATATTCAGTATAACGTAGGATGGCCTTTTCGAATTCGTAGATCAAAGTCACTGTGGATGCAGCTGGAACGGATAAAACAAGTTCTAATTGAGTTCCACGTTTCCGGTCTATGGCTGGGCGGTAGAAAACGTCTTTGATGATCTCGCTTGGTGCTATCTCCTCAGCTGAGCCGTTTTTGTGCGTTACCGTGGTTTTCATAGTGTGAAGGTATGGTTTCATATACCAAGGGAGGGTTTCAAAATAGACAAAATCAACTGCCATGGTGTCGGATGGGTTGGTTAAGATCGACCTTAGCCCGCCCCGTTCTTGGCCGTTGCCAATCGTGGTTCGTTCAGCGTGCAGAACCGGCTGCGTTGGTGGCACTTGATGAATAGACTCCTGAGCAGGGAGTTGAAGATTAAACGGGATATCCCACAAGAGGGTATAGCAGCGGGAAACGCCGTCAGGGTTTTTTAATTCGGGTGCCCCGGCAGTAACGAGGACTTCCCGTTCGGCTGGCACCTTAATACAAACAGTTTTCTCCTCATCCTTCGAAAGCGGACAGGGTGATGGGATCGTACGCCCAAATACACCCACTAAGCTCCACTCCTTGGTGGCGGCAGAAGCTACAGGGTAGCAGATATCATTTGAGTTATAAGGTTTAGATTGATCACAGACGAGCTGGTCAACAGGAACAGGGCGCGGAATGGGGTTATCTAGGTTTCAATTAGCTTAGACAATTACTAAATAATAATGGGATTTTACCTCTTGGTCGTTTTGATCTATCTATATCCAGCACCATATCCACGGACTGTTCGAGGGTAACGTGGCATTGCCCATTCTCTTCGGAGCAAACAGGGCGAAAATCGATGGACATGCTCTGCCATGCCGCGTCGAAAAGTCGGTGACCATCGAATAGGCCTGAGATACCTGCTTTCCCCTTACACGGAAGGAGCTTCAGGAACGGTGTTAGATTTTCAGTGCACACCACTTCGCCCGGTAACGTGCCATGAAGTAGGTGGAGATTCTGCCCCGAAGGGTGATTTCCGCTAGGTTGAAATGTTAGATAGGGCCTGGTCGTCCGGGTTGAATCAATAAAATTCAAAGATGCGCAAAACAATCCGGACAGCGATTGCGTCAAGGTCATCCATTTTGCGAATGCCCTAAGAAACAAAAACCCGTTAGCCAGACCTTATCACAAGAGACTGCAGGGGAAAACCGTACTCATCATCCGTATTTGCTTCAATCCAAGCCCATAGTTCAACCCCCGTTCCACCTTCTTTAAACCCATGCCATGGTCGTTCACCCCAGCTTTCAGCGTCCCATCGACCCGTGGTGAAGCGCAGATGCAGCTCTTTTGCGCTGGCGTGTTGGAGGATTTGTCCTAGCGAGCGCGGAAAATATCTGAAATTCTGCTGCTCAAACGCCGCAGTGGATTCGTTGCTTCGAAAGTTAAACGAAGCTAGCAAAGAGGACGGCGGAAGGGGTTCGAGGACAAGTTGCTCAGTATAATCCGAGGTCGCAAAGGCAGGTGTCCATGATAGCGATGCAGCGAGAGCGCACAGCAATGGGAAGGAGTGGAAAATCATCCCGACATTATTGCGACAACCTCCGAGATAGAAAATAATCCCAGAAGTCAGCTGCACCGTCAATCCAGGTGTCGATTGTCGTGTTGCTTTGGTGTTGAAGCTCAAGGATGGGAAGTTAGCCGCGCGGTTAAGCAGCTAGACAGCCAACCTATCATGATCAACTCTAGTTATCTTGGCGTGGCGCGTAATTCAGATCTAAGCGCCGACTAAACTAATCCGCTTTAGGAAAACGAGATCGCTGCTGACCAGCCTTGCCTCTGCTGTTGAATCGATGAACAGAGGGCTTCCATAGGACTTCACGCGCAGAGCTCAATTCCCTGGCTAGACTGACATTGCGGCTTCAAGATGGCTGCGGAGCAGCGCAAACTACTTGAACAGCTCATGGGAGGTGAGTACCGATCTTTTTCCCCGGGCATTTGAGACTTTTTTTCTAACTGATATCACTGTCTAGCTGACCAGCTCATTGGCACTGGCGGCTCCTCACGAAATGCGCAGCTTTCGATCACAGATTCCAAAGTCTGTCGATCATACCTGGTCGGCACATGTCCCCATGACCTCTTCACGAATACGAAACAAGACCTTGGACCATGCCCGAAGATTCATAGTGAAGGATTGAAAGCAGAATACGAAGCTGCATCAGGCCACGAAAAATCGAAATGGGGATTTGAGTACGACTATATGCGCGACATGCAAAAGTACATCGATGAATGCAATCGGAGAATCGATTCCGCCCAGCGTCGCTTAGAAAAGACCCCTGATGAGATACGGCAGACGAATAACCTCGTATGTTGTTCCTTAATTGTGGCATTGGAGACTAAGATGCTAATGTCAACAGCTTCGACAAATCTCAGATTTAAACAAAACCATCAATACTGGCCTCGAAGAGGTTGCGATTCTGGGCGAACTGGGTTCCGTATCGCTTGCAATTACAGAATTCCACAAGGCCCGGCAAGCTAAACACCAAAAGGAAAGCTACGAGAGAGATTTAAAAGCCCTCGCTGATACCTCTGGGCCATCGGGGCATCAAAAACTCCAGGTTTGCGACGTATGCGGCGCTTATCTTAGCCGTCTCGACAACGATCGTCGTCTTGCGGACCATTTCTTTGGCAAAATGCATTTAGGGTATGCAAAAATGCGGGAAACGTACAACGTCCTACAGAGAGAGCTCAAGGGGCCGCCTCCCATGCGACATGACGATGGGCCATCCAGTCGTGATCAAGGCTATGACGATGGCGGCTGGGGCTCTAGATCAGGCGGGGGCTACGGAGGAAGATCGTACCGAGGTGGAGGCGGGGGAGGGGGTTATGGAAGGCGAAGAGGAGGTGGTGGTTACGGGGGCAGGTGGTAAATCTCTTGCGTTCTGCTTCTCCTAAAACTTGCATAGCGCAGGCGTTACTCTGGTATCTCTTTTATAGCAGGTTCTGGTTTTACATAACTTCTTTTGATCGTGGTATGTCCCTTGAAAGGGGTAATTGGGATAAGTACGGGGTAGTATGGCACATTCGCCGTTAAGTATTTAGAGCTAAATAAAACTGAACGTCCCTCTTTAAAGCCCGTCAAAGCAAGCTGTCTTCGAGATCAATCCCAGGAGCTCAGGGTTTAAATATGATTATTTATTATCGACGAGTGTTACCAATAGCAAACATTGCTTCCGCAGCAGTGCTACGTTTTGGGCTTACCGCTGACAGTGTGGACGCAAAATCAAGACTGCTGGAGTGTTGAAAAGAAATCCTGTCAATTTTGACATATACACATATAATTGAAAGTTCAAGCACAATCTCAAACATTACAATACATAGAGAGCAAAAATTTCGAGTCCAAAAAGAAAGGGCCCGCAAACAAAACCTGTAGAAATACACATGATATACATCCTTCAAGGTTGGACAACAGTCACAGAGGATGATATCAGAAAAGACACAAACAGAGCTGGTCGGATAAAGACGGGATAGGTAAGCTCCTCCGCTAGTTTCGACAGGGACAAAGTATAGTATTGGCCCAGCTCAAAAGAAAAATCCGCCTACCCGACACAAGATATGATTTTCTAGAGGGATGAAGAGAGGGAAAGAGGAAGAAGAACAAAGCCAAGAGAAGTATTCACATCCCACCATTCGTTCTTTCCAGGAGAGCATCCATTAGCTGTTTATAGCTATTCGCTGCAGAGGGATTCCGCACAAGTATCTCTGCAATCACATTGAATTGCGTGACATCTGCATTGGGAGCTTGTTTCAAAATCTCCTCGATCGTAGGCGACGAGGCAAGTTGTTCTCCTAGGACGTGGATCGCGGCTGCTTTTCCATTAAGTGCTGGGAGAGGTTGTGATTGAGGATATGGCTGCTGCGGCATGGGTGGGCTATAGTGTCCTTGCGACTGTGATTGTGCGGGCGATGGCTGGGGACTATCCGCCTGTGCCAGCGATAATCGAGGGTTTTCTATTCCTGGTGTAGCTGTCAATGGACTGGCTGTGGATGTGGTAGGATCCTGAGGGGTAACAGTGTTAGAATGATTATTTGCCGTCTTAACAACGAAAACGACTAATAAAAGTCGTTCAGGGGTTGGGTGTTCGATAGTATTGTTATCCAGCCCGTCCACGAACTCCGGTTTCTTGCTCATCCCGGCTTCGATAGGTACAAGATATGTGTCTCTGACAGCAGGATGTAAATGTTTTCCAATGACACCATATCGTTGACGTCGAGCGAAGTAGTCGAACAGGTTGTTGAAATTCACGAGGTCGTCAGGTCTATCCGGTGGAGAAACTCCAATTATCGTGATATCTGTGGTTTGACTGAACTGAAGACCACATAGATAGTTGGTTGCAAGTTGGATATCGATACGTCCATCAACGGTCAACGACGAAGGGACCAGTTGAGACCATGGGATCCTTTCGCTGAGGTCAAGACCAGCAACGTGGCGTGCGCTGGCGGAAAAGCTGGAGATCCCGTTCATAAACATTTTTCCATGCCAAACAACAGCCGGCCCAGGGAAATCTTTGGGCGAATATGGCGGAGACTCTGGCTCTTCGTCCTTCAACAATTGGTCAATTTCTGCATCAGCCTGGACCCTATGTGTCGATGGAGGCGGATGCTCCTGTGAAAATGCCGGTGGCCCAAATTGCGGTGCATCATGATGAGGAGCGGCTCCGGGAGACTGGACGCTTGACCATACGTTTTGGATGTTGAAATCGGTCGACGCAGAACGTGCAGGTTCTCCGGGAGCAGCTGCTTGGGTATCGATAGACTGAGGCTTTTGCTGCTGGGGGATGTCCGTAGATCCGGTGCGCGCTGTAGCTGGACTTCCTACTCGAGGACTCATGATATCCCCGACCGTATCTCGTCGCGTAGGTGCCGTGGAAAAGACAGACTCGGTTCCAACGAATTGCGGATCTGATTCCACGAATTCTTCTCCCTTGTGGGTTCGTCTGATGCGGGGGCCCGACTCCTGGACAATAATATGCTGCCGCTCTGCTTCACGTTTAATTTCATCGTCCCTCTGTCGTAGCTCCTCACTGGCCATGTCTTGCGTGCTCATTTTGGAGAAGGCATCAGGAGAAATACGACCTACGAGCAGACTATCACGTAACGAAGGATTCTTCCTTACATTAAACAGTATGGTCCGCATCTGCTGTTTATAGGCATCATTGGGCTCTCCTGACCCCCCGCAGAGGTTTTGATACATGGGCTTGCTCAAGTGCGATCCCCCAGATTCTCGCCTACACTGTCTTTCGTTTTCCCTTCCCGAATTTGAAAACTTTCCTTGCTCTTGTGCTACTCCGGCTTGCTCAACAAATAGCTTGATGATGGCGTTCGCAACATTCTTCCTGGCCTGAGTCAGATGGCCCACGCCGCTTGCTGTTGGTTCCGTAGGGGATTTGCTAAGCTTTGAGCTATGCGAGATAGCGCTTCCAGCCATGCTCGCCTTCCGACTTTGTGCCGGAGACTTCTTGATCTCATGGGTAGCAGCTGGTAGACTGCCGGTTGACAATCTCTGAAGCTTCACTTTGGGGCCCTGGCGTATTCATGATTAGAAAAAGTGTTCTGGAATGGAGGTGAGTTAGCTTACAGATTCGGGTTGTCCAGTCTCCCCCTGCTCGGAGTATTTTCTCTTCTGAGCGCCAACCTGCTCCGGGTTCCCCGTAGACGTAGCCGGTCCGTTCGGAGTTTCTGCATTGGCTTGCATAGCTTCATGCGTAGGCGTTGCCCTCGGACTCGGGCCTATGTCACTTGTTTCCGGTTTGATATCACTGACCCTGCTCTTCCTTCCACGTTTGCCACCCTTTTTGCGCCTGGACTTTTTCTCCTCAGCTGCTTGCGCCCTTCTCTGAGCAGCTTCCTCCCAAGGTCGTTCCCCGCGTGCCATTTGTCCCAGGAGTCTTTCATGATTCTCCGGTTTGCACTGCTCACAGTAATATTCGGCCGGTTCCTGTCCTTTCGCAAAGTTTAGGCCCATACAATCGTTATGCTGCCAGGCCGAACACTGGTCACAGCAAATCATATCGCGCTCCACATCCTCTTCCTCCTCGTACTCGCCACAGACACAGCGGATTATTTCATCCTCCTCGTTCGCAGGGGGCGTGGGTTCATTCGAGGCCTGCTTTGAGGCTTTCGCTTGCGCTTTCGCCTTTCGCTTTGTTGGGGGCGGTTCAGGCATGTCAAGATTCTTGTGTTGGCCTTTCGTGGCTCTCCCGGATCGTCGCGGTTCTTCTGCAATATTATCAGTGGACGTGTTCATTGACGGTTGCGGGGATTGTAAGCAGCGCTCAACACTCTTTGCGAGGCCTCGACGCCGCATACAGACGGGATACAACTGCTTACCAGCCATAGTGAATATTAAGCAGGTAAATTAATCAATAAGCTACGTGGGCCCGGAAGATCGAAAATGCTGTAATTGATTCTGGCGACCAACGAGAGCTCCTGTCTACAGGCATCGAAGGTTGCTAAAAGTAATACACAAAATGTAGACGTGAAAGAGTGAAGGAACAGCAATCCTGTCTCAAACTAGACCAGTTTTACGTCCTTCGCGCTCCAGCTATGTTGTTTGTCCCAGAATTGCTTATCGTTGCTTTCGCGTGGATATTGGAATCGCGCGGGCAAATAAAAGCTGGTCTCCCTCGCGATAATCAACGCCAATTGAATGAATCAGTCGCGTCGCGGCCGGGAGTATGGCGACCAACTCAGCAATTCCAGAGATATGACCGGGAGATGAAGTGGAAAGGAGATGGCGATAGGATGCTGTTTATAAGAAAGAGAAAGTGACTGCTGGCTGAAAATGGCTAGCCTACCATGTGACATAGCGCCGGCCTAGCGGCTTGGCAAATTGTCGTCAAATTGACCCAGTCACCTGATAGAAGGTTACATAAGCGCATTGCTTAACTAATCATTTCCGACGTCAGCGACAGCTTGAAGTTGAGCTCAAGCCTTGAGGACGACAATGTTATTCTCTCTCGTTACAGAGTACATGTTTCTAGTCATATAACCAATCTACCTATGGCTGATGTTCGTGCGCTCCTGCGCAGTGAGCTCGCATCTCGGGCTTCAAGCACCACTGGCCCCGGAAAGAAGCGGAAACTTGAACCTCGCCCAGCTGACATACGGAAAAAATTGAAGCCAACAGCACAGGTCGAGGAGCCTGGAAAGCAAGAGGCGGAAGAGGAACTGGTAGAGGGACCTGAAAATGAAACTTACTCCTCTTCGAATACTACGACAACGACAGTAATTGCCGAACCAGAACCTGCCGTCGTGGCACAAACTCAAGCGACAGAAGCATCACAAGAAGAACCCCAAGCTATTGACGAAGATGAATGGGCAGCCTTTGAGCGCAGTGTTGTTGCGCCTACAAGAATGCAAGTTTCTGCTACTGCAGCTTTAAACTCCGGCGCTACGATATCCGCCGCCCCAGTATCGGCAGCTGAGCTTGCAGCACGCGAACAAGAAGAACGGGAATCGCGCACTAAAGCTCGAGAGGCGGAACTGCAAGGCGAACAGGAAGAAGCCACGCGGTCACTGGAGGATGAATTGGACGAAATGGAACAGTTAGATGAGCGCGTCAAGCGATTGAAGGAGAAGCGAGAAGAAATCCTGAGACGAAGGGGGGAAGGCCTCTCAAAAGACGGCCTTGATAAAGCTCGCAACCTCGAAATGGATACTAAGGACCGCATTAACCGTGACAAGGACACGAATGAGGATGAAGAAGATGAGGAGGATATAGATTCTGCTGATGAATGGGATGATTGGCGCTTTAGGTAGTGCCTAACTTGATTCGATGGTTGTACGGACGTCCGCAGATCTGAAGACCCCCGGTCATCACTGCGAATTATCTTTTACCGTATTTATACTCCCAATTCCCCGGTCAGAGGCTAAGAATGTTCCTATGGGCAATGGACATGGATACAAAGATGGAGGGGTGAGAAAAGGAACCCCAAAGCCTTCCATGCATATGGACTTGCGTGATGCATTGCATTAGCTTCGGCAACGTAATGAATCGTTAAACTCCTGATATTGAGGGGCTCAAACAATTGGAGTGAGTTGTTTATCCAAGAGGTTTGACTCAAATTCCTAGGGCTCGAATTATGAGAGTGACCAGAACGGAAATCATGGCATGATGTTTACGGTGTGATTAGCTTAGCCCCAGAGACCGTCGTGGAATCTAGAAGGCTATATTTTTCACGTTAAATTTTCATACTATGATAGGAGTATAAGCCTATATTGCGCCTGTTCAAGGAGTTACTCTTTTGTGGTCGTGCTCTGTTGCCCTATCTCCTCTAGATGGCTTCTCAGGCCCTCTTTGCCCACAATCATTGCTCTCCGAATTTCCTCATCACCTTGACGAAGCATATCTTTACCATGGAGAAGTGCCCTTTGGTGTTTTCGCTTTTCCTCCTGCACTTTTGCCTCACGATCGGCAAGTGCTTTCTCTCGCCTTTGACGATCTGAGTCGCGTTTTAGCTTCTCTTCCATCTCCTCTACCGAAAAATCACCCCTTTCTGGGGCCTCTGGAAGACTTGAAATAAAAGTCTCAACAAGTGGATTCCTGACCTTTGATGGCAATGAGATATAGCGAAGATCCGTTAAAATAGTAGGGTGAAGTGCCTCCAGGGACGAAGACCGGTTCAGGTGTGGTAGGGGAACCGACTTCAAAAGAGCTAGTAAATCGGATTTCCGAGTACTCTCAGGTAGCTTCAATCGTGTAATGTGATCTCTATACAATTTCTCGCGATCTTTATCTGACATACGGCTCTCTTTCATTTCCGGTTCTTTTCTGTATTTCCGCTTGAACTCCGCCCAGAACAGCTTTGGAGTCGCATGCGCTTCCAGGAGAGCAAGATAGCCTATGCGTGGATCTTTCTTCGCTTCCTTTTCTTTGCGCTCTTTGTTTTCCTGGATGCGATCGCGGCTCCAGCTCGTCCATACCTCCCGTCTGGACTTCATATTTGGGAGTATGGTATATCGTGCATCATCAATGATTTTACCTTCTTCGATAATTTTTTCCCATGGCGTGTACGGGTTTATTCTATAATCGTCGAGTAGATCTCGAAATAGGGCGGCGGCGTCTTCTTCTGTAAGCGGCAACCCTTCGGCCCCTTCTTCCCAGCCTTCTTCTCCAGGATCGCCATATTCCCCAGGGTCTAGCCCGTATTCTTCGCCCATGGCGGCTAGCTGAAAGGCAATATCATCTTCGTTGAACTCGAGCGGCTGATCGGCGGCTTCCTCTGTTCTTGTCCTTTTCGACCTCGATTCTTCTTCATCATCCGTGACCTCGACTTGCTCATAGTCCTCGTCACTGTATCTTTCTTCGATTTCATCTTGATGGTCTCCGATAGGGTGCGTTTGTTCCCTTCTTGATAACTCTTTCTTTTCTGTTTCGACACCTTCTTCATCTTCGCTTGGCTCTCCACGCTCCCTCCTTTCACGGTGCTCTCTTTCTATCCGATCATACTCCACGACGCCTTTGAGCACATAGTCTGGAAATTTCCAGAAACTCTCCTTGGTCTCAGGATTGTGGACAAATCTACGACCGAGCTTTGTTTTTACCAGCAACCAGGGCTCGCATCCCGGGATAGCATGCTTGGACTTCGGGCGATCTTCAGGCTGGCGTCTATCGAAACGTCGCCCTCCACCTAGTGTTGTGCGGTTTGCCCCGGAAGTAACAGCTGCGCTAAACGGAGCGAAGGGGGTAGTAGGGCTGTGGCTAAACGGAGGCTGTGAGGGAGAAATGAACGCGGCTTGGGGTTCTGGAGTTGGAGCAGCGGGTCGCTTATATGTTGACTGCTTTGTGTCGGCATTATAATAATATAAATGGCCTAATGATAGTCAGGAGCCTTGCTGGGAGAAACTTGAACATAGGTAACTCACCGGATGGAGCCCTGTGTTCAGTCCATCCTGGAGGAAGAGGCGGTAAGGGCGTATAAGTAGATTTCAGCATGGCGGAGGCAAATAAGAGATAGAAACCACAATTGAATTGCGTCCATGCCCGGACTGCTTTGTGGTGACTTTGTTCTGGAGATCAGCGCAACTTGCAAGGAATGTGGCTGATTGGCCCAAGCTCTCGATGGACCGAACGCGTTAGGTTGGTTTGCCTGGAGCTTGATGAGCTGCTGCAACATCAAACACAATTCACACTCAACCACTCTTCCTGCTTCCTCCCCCTCAGTTTCGCCCTGCTGTGTATCGATTGACCGTCCGAAAGGAAACTGTGTAGAAAATGGCGAGAAGATACGACTCACGGGTAGGCTCTCCAACGTCATCTATCCATCAACGATGCTAACTCCTCGCCTTGCTCTTTAGACCACCATTTTCTCGCCTGAAGGACGACTTTACCAAGTTGAATATGCACTGGAAGCTATTTCCCATGCCGGCACTGCCCTTGGAATCCTGGCGAAAGATGGGATAGTTCTTGCTGCTGAGCGGAAGGTCACCAGCAAGCTGCTGGAACAGGACACTTCAGCAGAGAAGCTCTACATATTAAACGAGTAAGGGCAATGTACACGGTTCGTAGGGCTGAACTATTTACTGAGGCTGCTTACAGTAATATGATATGTGCCGTTGCTGGGATGACCGCCGACGCAAACATCCTTATCAACTACGCCCGCCAAGCCGCGCAAAGATACCTCCTAACATACAACGAAGAGATCCCTTGCGAACAATTAGTACGAAGACTATGTGACCTCAAACAAGGTTATACCCAACACGGTGGTCTGCGTCCTTTCGGTGTCTCGTTCATTTATGCTGGTTATGATTCTAGGGGCCAGTTCCAGCTCTACCAAAGCAACCCGAGCGGAAATTATGGTGGATGGAAGGCTACGAGCGTTGGTGCAAATAATGCCAGCGCACAGAGTTTACTAAAGCAAGATTACAAAGACGACTGCGATTTGAAAGAGGCTTGTGGGATGGCCGTCAAGGTGCTGAGTAAGACGATGGATTCAACGAAGCTCAGCAGCGAGAAGAGTAAGTGCTGTTGCCGTTCGTCTAAAGCTGATTGGCCGTGCTAACTGGGTAATGCGTGCAGTCGAGGTTGCGACAGTCGGGAGGACGAAGGATGGCAAGATCTATCATCACCTCTGGGGAGGTGACGAGATAGACGCCTTGTTGAAGGAGCATGGTCTCGCCAAAGATGCAGAGCAGCCAACCGGGTAGTTGTTGACTCAAGATAGGCATTGTGATTTCATTGTTAGAGACCAATACAATAACATGGATTTTGCGATGGGGTTTCTCTTGATTCGGGCTTCTTCCTTGATCCACCCGTATACTCAGCCGGCGCGTTCTGCCAGCAGGCTTCCGTTATTTGATTTCTTGATTGGTTATACATACCCGGGATGTAGAACCTGTTTATATTATTCTTTAAGAATCACGCATTCACCAGGGTCATAACGCCCAATAACGAAAGTGTAATGAAGCGCCGGTGACGTGGCACGTTCTGGTGGAACTTTCTCTGCCAGAGTTCTGTCCATCCTCGGCTGGCTGAAAATGAACCGTAGCAGGCAGTAGTATATATACACTTTGTAGTTCTCCCCGCGAAGACAAAGCGCCGAAAAAACGAGGCCAAACCGCAGTGCACAATACTTAAGGTCAATAACATCCGCAGGTCTTGCAACTTATTACATATCTGGCAGGCCTAAAACGGACCTGCATCTTGCTAGATGAAAATATCTAAAAGAAAATAGAGCATTCACTCTATCGATCCCCCTCTTCCTTGACGCCAACGCCTGGTACTCGTGTTGTCAGTTCCATCAAGAAAGAGTCGGGGCCGCTGGATAGCAACAATATAGGTGGTTTTCCTGGGGCTACCACCCTGCAATTGTCGATGTTACGTTCTAGAGCAGCAAGAGAGCTTCAACATCGGATTTCGAACGCTGTTTCGCACCCTCATTCCCCGAGTCTTCGCCTGATGTCGCGTTAACAAGCCCTCAACCATCCCCGCGCCAGAAACCACGTGAGTATGAGACGTAGCGCGCTTCTACACGCGCTAAACGCGCTGTCGCCCAGCATGCCCAGATCTTCGCTGACCCCACGTATTCACAGTCACGGAACGTCGTCCCGTCCGAACGTCAATCGACATGAACGACATCCTTCATCGCCAGCCAGAGTCGACGCGAGGTTGACGAATACATCCGCTGTCGACAGCATCCTGTTTTGTCAGAATGTTGCAATCCGAGCTGGTTTTGTGAACGGGCAAATCAGATGGATGGATGCCGCCGAAATCGAACCACTCTTGAAACAGAAGCAAGCGGCGCATCCTTGGCCGCATTCTATCTGTTTTATCTTGGATCAGGCGCGTAACGATGGTCACCCCGAACATCGACCCTTTGCAAACCCGTCATACATGATGGAAAAATTCATTGGCGGAGAAGGCCTCTTGGTTCACTCCGTACAAGCACTATAAATCTGAATCCATTTTTTCTACTTCTAACCCAATTACCTCCCTGCACCAGCCAGCCAAATTGAAAATTGCAGGGAAACATCTGTCAAAAAAATGCAAAGTCAAGAACATGGTTATCCCGAGAATCCATACCAAACCGTCGAAGAAAGCAGTACCAATCAAAAACTATGCAGTGGAAACTGGGAAAGGCAAAGGTCGTCAGCGTTCCGTGGTTTCTTCCCCCAAAGGCCCTCCGTTTCCAATTATTTCCCCAGGGTTCTCTGTTTCATCTGTCGTTCGTATTCGAGCTGCTTGATCTCCTGTTCCAAGTCTTTGACGGCGGACTGTGACCGTTCAATGGAGGCCTTCATGACGCTGCCCTCGTCATGCCAGCGGCGTATCCGTGCAAGCTCGCCGTCTCGTCTGCGGTACTTTGTCGCGATTTTCTCACACAACTTGCACTGAGTTTGAATAAACTCGGTGTGGTTGACGAGTTTCATGCCGCATGTTTCGCCCATTCGATACTCGTGATTGCACTTGGCGGCAAAACTGCTCCACGACCAGTCGCCGCAGGCATACTTCTTCTGATTATAGAAGCACATTGTTTCTTATCATGGTTAGTTCAATGTCTCCATCTTGCCGGTTTAAACCAATGCTTACCGAACTCGGTCTTGAGAACCGTCTATTAGGTTTCAGGTATGGGCTGTTGCTGTTGGTCGAGGTGTTGATACCGTCGATCGATAGGCTAAGCTTCTTCTATGAATGAAAAGATTGCGATGAAAATTTCAAAGTTGTTCCGTTTCGTTGAGGATTGGCCTATCTTTATTTGCGATTGAGGCTCGAGGGATTCGATGTCCGGTGCTGGTCTTCTGAAACCCCTTCTCCTCTACGGGATATCGAACGATATTTATGTCTTTGGGTGGGAGATATCAGGCCTCTGCGATATCAATCCTAGTCCATCCTTCTCCGCACCGACACCATAGCAGAGCAGATCAGGCTCACCATCGGCTGCGACGGATGACCTGGCTGCCTTCCCTCCCGTTTCATTCACTAAGGTTGTGATAGTTCGTGCATCACCAAGTGGGGTCTTTTTGCCATCAGCCCGCTACGGTGTACGAGGATGTGATTTCTTGATGCAGCTGCAATTCAACTGCTATCAATCTAGCATGGCTGTTTCGCTGTCGTGGCTCCATCGCTTGCCACCGCCCACCCATCTTTTCCATTAGCAAGAATTCTCAATTAAGTTTCCTTGCTCTACCGGATGGTTTATCCTGGATCCTGCGGACCGCTTCTTCGGCCTTTTGCCTCAGCATTCCCTGTTCATCCTCTACGCAAGCTGTTTCCCGAGGCTCACTTGAGCGAAGATCAACGAGATGGCGTCTTTGACAAATGGCCCATTCGTGCCAGCTGGCTCCAATCCCTGATACAACCTTGCAATCTATCGTTTTCCTGATATCTCACCTGGCCTGGCCACATCCGCTTTTGTTCACGAGATTTGCTATAGTACTTGTGATATTCGTTTCCGGGTTCATCGGTTGACCCCACCCGTGTTTGAAATACCCATCCATTTCGATGTTCGATGACTCTGGCCAATTGCCAGTCTTTGGTAGCCTTGCGACTGGCCTGTACCTTGCTTGGGGACTGGCCCCCTTCGCCCGGGTGTGACGACTTTGGCTGATACGTTCACCCTCGTATGGCTATCTCCACTTGTGCAGCCTGGATCGACGATGGACTTTCATGCATAATATCTACGCCTTTTTCTATGGAATCTAAAGCTGCCACCTTTCCATTACTGGACTAGATTTAGGAAATCCGCACTTGGAACATCTTGCTTCGGCATGCAAGCATTTCAAGAATCAAGTTTCGAAACCCCTTTTCTGTTCTCTTGGCTTCTGGATACGGGTATACGCCACTCTTGATCGCATAATGGTGTTTCACGATATGCGGACGCAAGTTGATCGTTCACTGCTCAATCTGTCGAACCTGTCATCCGTTGCAATTCAGTGACCCACCCCTGAAGTCCTAGCTCAGAAACCCATACCATCATAGTACCGTTGTCATCAGAGATGCGGATGTTTCTACTCAGCATGGCATGGATTTGACATCTCAGTTCCACTGCGAGTGTTGCGCCAAAGTCCGCCAGGGTTCATGACGTGGCAACCAGCGTCTGGCTAGGTGTGCCCATCGTCTCAGTCAAGGCTGATAGGAATGTGGAAAATTTATCGCCTTCCTAGCAATTCTATCCCAAACCTCTGTTTAACGTCATGCTCAACGCCTTGAGCTAAGGCGTATCCTTGACCTTATTTGCCTCTTATATCCTGCCAGGCCAGAGCGCTTCTAGGCAGAAATAGACAAATCTCATGAGATTGCGGCGCAATTGATCCATTCTCGTGCGAACGGGACCATCTACCAGGAAGCGCAAGTAAGCCCAAGTGTGCTGAAACAAGGCTACCAACAAAACGTGAACAGCTCAGCTCAACATAACAAAGTTGCGCTTCAACTAATTCAATGCGTACCAAATCTAAGCGTACTTTTCCATATTCATAGCTTGAATTTCTTTTTCTGTCGTTCTCGTTCTCCGAGGGTAGTGGGATAAGGGGCCAAAACATCCTTCCACAAAAACCCCCGGCTCACAACCACCGGACCTACCCATTGAGTAGGCGCGGGTTCTAATTTAACAATTCCTTTACTGCTTGAGGATGAAGCCTTTTTCGAAAACTGGAAGCGAGATACCTCTTCATCAGATTCGTATCCAAACAGCTGGGTCCAAGCTACTCAGGTGATCCAAATACCAAGTGAAACGCACTGTTGAGCAACTAGCTATATCAAATTATAGCTGCAGGAACGCATTTTGGAGCTACCATGTGGGATGCTAGTGATGTGTTCCAATTCCACTAGATTCCAAACTGGTATGCATCTACCCCGTTGCATTAGCTCACGGTCGCATAATGGATCCATGCCCATCCTTATGCAGCCTGGTGCATGTCTGGGTCCCTGTTTTACCAAGCTCGTCAATTGCTCTCACTAGCGAGCACAACAAGTCATACAACCTTGCCATCGACTCTCCCCTAGTTAAGTTCAAGGCGCGAAACTAGGATTGCTTGACAACTCCCTTTGGCCCCTTAATGTTGATTCAACTCTGCTCTCTGATAGCGTGCTGTTGCAGACGACGTACAGTTCTTGATGTCCCTACAAGAGTAAACGGCTAGGCTGCAGGCGCTAAGCCTTATTGGTGCCACATTGCGCGCCCCTTTTTGCCTATTAATACCCCGCCTGTTTGCCAGGTGGCGTGGATACAGACGGAAGCGATCCCTTGGGTCTAATATTATTCCTCAATTGGTGCTATCAGCGGTTCTAGCTGTAGGCGTCCCGTCTTTGGTAGCCAACAACTTGTTTCGTTTCGGTGGATCATTCCATAAATTGACCTTCCTTGAAAACAAGGTTTATCATTTGCCTATCAAAGGTTCCCGAGAAGCCAGGGTCACGGAGGGCCCCGACCGTTGCCTTGAATTTCTGCGACTTGATGGTGATAGTGTGCCCCCAACGCCATCTATCTCGGGGTCTGAGCGGTCAATGCAATCATGGAGGCATGCTAAGACTAGGCGTGAACGGGTCACATTCGCTTCCTACCATAGCGGCCATTGACGTGTCAAAGGCGTCTACTTCGATCTCTTATGATGCGCCGTCGAATGAGGCTGACAACCGGCAGGGATACCCGGTTCGTTAGATTTTCTAAAACCCAAACTTTTCTGCCCGACTGAATATGGGGCTTTTTTCAGAAACCCTGCCCTTGGCCCATGATTCTGCATTACCCAATTGGGTGGACAGCTCATCCGATGAATTGACCATAGTACCCTATTCGCCTTGTCGATGTCAATCGGTGGATTTGCTGCTGTAAGATTGGTGCCCCATAAGTCGTTGTTGGTATGTATGTACATACATACTGTACTTCGACAGTCTTGTTTTCGCCTTGCGCTTTGATTTGGATCTGCCGAATGTGACTCCATGCCTGGTTAGATCGCTTGTCTTACCATCAACTAACCAAGCCCCGCGACCTATCTAGGTTTATCCTAGATGACAAGTCTGTGCCGCCGCTTCACTCTCTGGTATCATGTCTCTCAAAGCTGCCACATCGCGGCTTCTATCTTTGCCTTTTTGGTTCAACCACAAGCCTTCGTTCAGGCTTTCTACGATAGATACGAATTAATGCTGCAGAAGTCCTTTTTGAAGCCTTATGTCTCAGATTCCTTTCAGGATGGCAGGTTCTTGCCATGTATGCTGCATTTTCGTCGGCGCAGTGCCATATCCTACTTCAAAGCCCACATCACAATCCCCTATCGAGCGGCATATCAATGCGGCTTTTGAGATACGCCTAGCATGGTGCAATGTTTATTCAATCTTTCCATGAAGCTTCTGTACGCTACTCTCCCCCGCCCCCTAGCATGCGGGTTCTGAGGGTCCGGCAATGCGTTGATAAATCCCTTTCCTATGGCTCAGCGGAACTATAAATACAATGACTTTGGAATTTATGGCATCTGCTCGAGAGTGCCTTTCAACCCTTTGAGAGCTGACTTTCTTTCTAACAAACTGGACATCAATCCAGTTGTCTTGATGGAAAAGGGGGAGATTGACTTAAACGGCAACCAGGGCTTAGGGCTAATTGAAGCCCCTTGCCAAGCCTTCATGACGTCACTCATCTTGCTTCTGCCAATCCAAGAACTGTTTACGTCATCATCACTTCCTGTTCCTCCAACCTTGAGGGGGCATACTGAACTGCAAGCAAGAAGTGGTCAATTGAGTTGCTGCATTTTCAATCTTTCTTCAAACTGCCGATAAAGGTAAAACTATTTACCTTGCGAAAACATTGGTATGGTCTCTATTCTCGAGCGTTGATTGGCATCAGATCCCGTAACGCACTGACTTTGGACAAGCTGACAGGAAGGCTCTTCGTCAACAATTTGGATTGAATTCACTCGAAGTACCGTACAAATTTTAACTGCTCCGTCGAAGTGTTACTATGTCAGTCTTTACTTCTGTTGCTAAGCGGGCTGGCAACCGAATATTCACTGCGACGCGGCATTCGAGCATTGCTACTTCTTCACTCACATCCTCAGTAACCACCTTACCGAGCACCGGGGCGAACGCAAAGTTGTTGTCTACCTCACCCATCCTTCGACGCAGCGTCTCGAGCAGCAGCCAGCGGAGCACCTACGTGGACGAACATGACCCAGATAGCCGCTACGCAATTAACACAGAACGGAACGAATATTCGAAATCCGGGACTGATAACGCAGTCGCAGCCCAAGATTCGGCCTGGAATATAAAAAATCAGACGCCGGAGAGTGCCAAGGAGGAATCTGAGAGAGAATCGGCCATGAATGGAAGAGGCAAGGCAAGCCCGCTTGATGTTAGTCCTGCAAACCAAGAAGTTTCGAGATTTACGGACGAGTCCGGGCGCGGCGAGTCGGTTGTGCACGGTCCGAGCAAGAGGGTGTCGCCGAGAAAGGGAAAGAAAGTGGACTACGGTGGAGGAGCTTCTGCAGAGGCTGGAAGTGGCCATGACTCTACAAAGATGTAAAGTAGAGCTGCTTTGGAATCAAGCCACTCACCGGGGGCTTTCGATTGTTGTCCAAATGTTGTACTGTACACATGATGCCGTGTCCTCTCAACCAGTTTCTATTGGCATGATTTAGTTTGTTGGCGTTTTGAGCATAGAAGTACATTCTGCAACTGGTTCATTTTCGCAATAAAAGGGTAAAGACCTGGAGACAAGTCCTTGGCTTGGCGTTGGATTATATAAGCACTAAGTTAACTAGCCTATCAGGCTAGCGCATTTTGGCGGCGTGTTACATAAGCACATCCAGCAAGCACGCAATTTCGCGCGTCAATCAGCAAGCAATTGCGTGATTTCTCCTGGAATGCCGAAAGAGGGACTTTCTCACTGTCAAGCCGGCAAAATGCCGCTGACGCTCGGGTTCAGCAGTCGTGCTGGACTCAGGGGCCTAAAGATGGAGTTGGCTCCTCAACTCCATCAGTTTTTCCCTTTTTCTTTTCATTCTCGTCTGTTGTTATACCAGCACTGTTCCCTGTGTAAGGTGAATTGATCAGTTCATCTCCCGTTCTTTCTCTCCTCTTCAAATAGGCGATATTGCCTAGATACCACTATCTCTGAAAATGAGGTCTTTAGAGCCGTCTTCGGCAGGCTCCCCTGAGACCGCCCTCCAGCGAGTCGACCAAACACAGCCTGTGTCGTTGGCCCTGCCTTTTGGCCGCCCAATTCCCTTCTCTTCAATCGGCGGCCCGACCTATGTGACAGCGCAGACTCTGGTTCAACATGTTGCCTACGCTCTATCCGACAAGTTATTTGCCTACTCTCCAGAAACCTTTGGGCTCGATGCTGCCGTGAGAGAGTGGTTCTCCCAATCCGAAGCAAACGCCAATGGCTATCCAACAACTGTGCAGGCAATGGAAACGCGGCAAGGTGCTGGTGCCATTGCTCTAGGATACATTTTCTCCAAAGACTTTGACCTCAAGAAACGCCATATTCCTCAGTCGATAATAGCATCTTCTGCTACATTGCAGTATATGCGGCCTGCCTTGGAGCAGCTGTCTTTGCTTTACTCGGTAGCGAACCCGCTTGTGGCTCATATTGCCGCAGCCGACTATATTGGCGGACCTACCAGTGGACTCGTTTCAGATTATGCCACAGCTATGAGTTTGGTAGAGGACTTGGGTATGGGCCTAGTTGCTAGTCAGTCCGCACATGAATCGCAGCACATGGCATTGCTTTCGACGCTTCTGGCAACCCACCTTCCCACTGTCCATATCTACGATGGGGTTCGGGTCGGTCGGGAGACGACCAGAGTTGTTGATACGCTTGATCAGCCTGGTCTTTACAATGCATACAAGTCTGTGCTCGCAGGACTGTCTGGATCTGACCAAAAGCATCTGGATGATCAGGGCAAACTTCTAAGCTTGCTGAAGGCTTTCAACAACGGACTTGGTACTGATTATGCGCCGTTCGAATATCATGGCCACCCCGAAGCAACCTCTGTTCTCGTGACTTTTGGCTCAATCGAATCCTCGTTAGCCAAGCAGGTTGCTACTCGTTTAGCAGAACAGGGTTCACGTATTGGTGTTGTCAATGTGCGCATCTACCGTCCTTTTGTCGAAGATGAATTCATCAGGTCCCTTCCCAAGTCTGTTCGGAACATTGGTGTCCTGGGCCAGGTGCAAAGTGATTTGGCAGTTCAAGAGGATGGCATGCACGCCACGCTTTACGAAGATGTACTTGCTACTTTAACCTTCAGCAGTGAAATTCACCTTCGCCAGGGCTGCACTGAGATCAAGTACTCGCCTCAGGACACTTGGAATATCCCCAAAATTACCGCAGCCTTCCAAAAGGTCGTTGAACAGCCACTTCTCCAGGCCGAAGAAATCGAAGCCGGTGTCTTACAGCTGTTGGATCCTTCAATCCAGCAGTATACCTTTTGGCACGTCGATAACGACTTTTCGAGCTCCGCCGCCCTCGTTCTTGCCCAAGCCCTTGCGAAAGATTCATCTTTGAATGTTTCAAGCAACACGACCTACGATAATCTAATACTTGGAGGCGTCCTCCGTACTGATATTCGAAAGGGTTCGAGAGTAAGCGACGCTCCATATCCTGTGAACTCCGCAGATGTTTCCTATGTTGGTGATATCCGCCTTCTATCGCAAGTGCAAGTGTTAGCAAGCCTCAAAGCCGGCGGACGAATAATTATCAATGCTCCGGGCGTCAACGACGAAGATATCGAAAAACGACTACCGGCATCGTTTAAAAGTGCCGTTGCACAGCAAGGTGTCGAGTTGTTCATCCTGAACA
Source organism: Uncinocarpus reesii 1704 (assembly GCF_000003515.1). Taxonomy (NCBI): domain Eukaryota; kingdom Fungi; phylum Ascomycota; class Eurotiomycetes; order Onygenales; family Onygenaceae; genus Uncinocarpus; species Uncinocarpus reesii. The sequence goes on along the minus strand of NW_003052500.1, from coordinate 3,101,703 downwards.
CAATAGACTGCCAAGATCCTAGCCTCGAGCCCTTGGCTTTACAAGCTGCTTTCCTACGTGTCGCACTCCCCGATCTAGAGCCGGTTGGCCTGCAAAAATTAGCTTCGTTTCTCAAAAATGATGATGCTGTTGAGAATATTGCCGCAAACGTCGAAAACATGCTTCGAAAAATCGAGATCGCTGAGTCGTGGAAGGTTGTTGAGGATGCAGCTTATGAAACCGAGCAGCTCCCAATCGATATTCGCGGTACTAGCTTCGCGTCATTCGACAAGGCCGAAATCCAACCATCATCCCAACTCGAAGGCTGGCAAACGATTGCAAAGAGCCTTTGCTTCAAGGAAGCCTATGGAACGGCAAACTCGCTACGCCCCGATCTCTCAACAAAGACATTCACAGTAACCGTTCAGGAAAACCGAAGACTCACACCCGTCACCTACAACCGAAATATCTTCCATATTGAGTTTGATCTTGGCGACTCTGGTCTCAAATATGATATTGGTGAAGCGCTTGGTATTCACGCTGAGAACAATCCCGAGCATGTTCATGACTTCATCAAGTTCTATAATTTGGACCCCAAGGAAATTGTCCAACTTCCCTCCCGCGAGAACTCAGAAGTTTTGGAAAGCCGGACCGTTTACCAAGCTCTCACGCATAATCTCGACATTTTTGGAAAGCCACCAAAACGCTTTTATGAATCTTTGGCCGAATTTGCAACTGATCCGAAGGAGAAGGACCAGTTGGTGAAGCTGGGCGGAACCGACGGCGCAGAGGAATTCAAGCAACGATCTGAAGTCGACACGGTGACGTATGCTGATATCCTCCAAGAGTTCCCATCAGCTCATCCCAGTTTCCACAATCTTGTCAAGATTGTATCCCCCATGAAAAGACGAGAGTACTCCATCGCTTCTTGTCAAAAGGTTACACCGAAATCCGTTGCCTTGATGATTGTTGTTGTCGACTGGGTTGACCCCAGAGGCAGAGCCCGTTATGGACAGGCGTCTTACTATCTGAGCAAACTGAAGGTCGGCACAACCCTCACAGTCAGTGTCAAGCCAAGTGTCATGAAATTGCCGCCAAAATCCACACAGCCGATCATCATGGCCGGTCTCGGAACTGGCCTCGCTCCATTCCGTGCCTTTGTTCAGCACCGTGCCCTCGAGAAAGCACAAGGCAAAGAAGTCGGCGCTGTTCTTCTTTATATGGGTTCTCGCCACCAGCGTGAAGAGTACTGCTACGGAGAGGAGTGGGAGGCTTATCAAGCTGCTGGAGTGATCACACTGCTAGGCAGGGCCTTTTCCCGTGATCAGCCGCACAAGATCTATATCCAAGATCGGATGCGTGAAACTCTGCCCGAAATCACACGGGCATACCTGCATGAAGAAGGTGCTTTTTATCTTTGCGGCCCAACATGGCCTGTTCCTGACGTGACGAGCGTCTTGGAAGAGGCAATCGGGATTCATGCGAAGGCGAATGGCAGGAAGGTAGATACAAGAAAGGAGATTGAGAAGCTGAAGGACGACTTGAGATATGTTTTGGAAGTTTACTAGGCTACGTTTCTAATTTAAAAGTTGAGTTGTTAATATATATTCGAGACGCGCAGTCCTCAACATATCATGCTGTTTCTGCTTTCTCTTAGACCAAGAGGGGGTAATCAATAGAATATAGTAATCCATATTCCTACTTCATATATATTCTATGCTGCGTTTAAATGTCTTGAGCATCAATGCGAGATCTTCTATCGGGGCCAACAAACCCCAAAGTACCTGGAGGCATGCAACAAGGCTAAATAATCCTAAACTCCTTCGATCGCTAGTATATGCATCTAAACATCGTACACCACCCCCTTCGTTTTCCCGTATGCACCGCCCTTTGCCTTTTTCAATTCTAACGCCCTTTTATAGGGAGGCGCGGTAGGCGGCTGGACGGGGTCAAGACTAACGTGGTCTGGCGGAAGTTCATATGAAGCATCGGCATCCCACGCCGACAGATCACCACACGCGATGAATGGCGGAATCCACCGCATATTATCCGTCTCAGTTGTCTCCACGGTAGGCGAAACCCCAGATTTCGCACCGCCAAAGATAGGATTATCAAACCCGGAACGGGACTGCCCGTTGCAATCTACTGGCGGCATAAACCCTTCACAGACCACGAATGCTTCAAGGCTGCTCGCTCGACTGCTTCGTGGTTTGGCGACGGAAACCCGTTCAAATACGGTCTTGAGTTGCGCGTAGATGAGGTCGACGTCTCGCCCGCGGAAGATCTTGGCCACGAATTTACCTCCAGGGCGAAGGACGCCAATGGCGAGATTTAGCGCGGCATACAGGAGCTGGGACTGGATGTAGATGTCCAAGTCGTGTAGACCGGTAACATCTGGCGCGCCATCGGACAGGACGAGATCAACAGGGTGAGAGTGTGGTTTGGAGGGAGAAGGGGTATTCGTATTTTCAGAGTCGGTTTCATCGTAGAGGTCAGGGTCCAAAGCTTTGAGGAGTAGTGGGATGGTAGAGGGATGTGTGATATCTGCTTTGAGAGTGGCGATGCCCTCTAACGGAGCCATGGGCTGGAGATCGATGGCCACGATACGGACGTTTTTGCGCGGTTTGAGAACCTGGGATTCATCCAAGGCCGCCTGTGAGCTGTGAGCAGCTCCTCGAGAGGCTCCTTGTTCAGTTTCCAATCGCCTCAGGTCCTCTACCTGCTTCTTCCTCTTGTCCTCCCAGGCCCTTCGTCCAAAACTCTCCCCTTTTATCAGTACGCGACTAAGGACCTGACTCCAGCTCCCTGGCGCAGCGCATAGATCCACCACGCGCGTCACGCTGTCCGGGTCAGAATGCGCGAAAAGGTCGAATTGTTCGTCTATCTGAATCAGCTTGAAGGCGGAGCGGGCACGCCAATTCTGCTCTTTGGCCAGGCGATAATAAGCATCACGCTTGTCCTTGGACGACTTGCCCATTTTGGCAGATGTTGCCAATAAGTATTATATGCAATGGCACGAATTCGCGGAATCCGGAGGTTCAGCTTGGAGTTCGGTGGGATATCAAACTAAATGCGCGATAAGATCTCGCGCTAGTCGCCGTGAAGTTAAATTTTTTGTTCAAACTCGCAGCTCAACGACGAGGGTTGCAAGGTCGGTCCGAGTCTGCGTCAGAGGCAAGCCCAAAGGAAAGAAGATCCAAATCAATGCTGCCATGGCTATAAAGCGCTCTCGCAACCAGCAAAGCCGCGCTGTCAAAGCGAACAAGCGACGCAAGGTCGACGCTCCCGCTCCAAACGGCGCCGAAGATTCGACGCAGGATATTGTGAGCGTGGACCAGCTGGACTGGAAAACTGTTACTTTGCCTGACAGGATAGACGATGCTGAAGGATTCTACGGACTAGAAGAAATCGAAGGCGTGGACATTATCAGGCCAACTGGGGGCGGAGAAATCAAATTCAAGGTCAGTATTCTTGCTGGATGCCAAACGTCGAGCTGTTCTGACAGATTATTTATCCTAGGCATCTAAGTCTAAAATAAAAGGTATCCTCAAAAACTCCGCCGACGCCGCAAACGCAGGTAGCGAGAACTGGGACGAATGGAGCGGATTTAGTGATGATGAACCCATTCCCGCAATCGACCAAGCAAAGGACGATAAAGCTGATGGGAAAACCCACAAGAAAAAGAAGGGGAAGGATAATGCAAGCAATGATACAGCGGTGAATAAGCAATCGAAAGAGCGTGTCCTTCGCGAAGAGAAGGAGAATGGGATCCAGGCAGGAGTGCCCTTTTCTGCATTGCAAGATGAAGTAGAGGAGGATACGGATGTTTCGGCTTGGGATCCTCTGGGTCTGCGTGCCGAACTGCAAACCAGCCTTGCAAGACTTAAATTCTGCTCGCCAACGCCTATCCAGTCCGCATGTATTCCGGCTGTTCTCCAAGGGCACGACGTGATCGGAAAGGCCTCGACCGGTTCAGGCAAGACACTGGCATTCGGCATACCGATCGTTGAGCACTATCTTGGTCGATACCCTACCGGTCAGGCACCAGCTTCGTCGAATGAGGACGGCACCTCGGGAAAAGCTCCCATAGCACTGATACTGTCGCCCACACGAGAGCTCGCGCACCAGCTCAACAAGCATTTGACAGACTTGATCAGTAATGCTCCGCACACTTCCGCCAGAATCGCATCCGTTACAGGAGGATTGTCTATTTACAAGCAGCAGCGTTTGCTTGCTGATGCTGATATCATTATCGCGACTCCGGGCCGACTTTGGGAAGTAATAGGATCAATGCCTGGGTTCCTTACGAAATTGAAACGGATAAAATTTCTTGTCATCGACGAAGCGGATAGGCTGCTAAGTGAAGGACATTTCAAGGAGGCGGAAGAAATCGTCAATGCACTCGACAGGGTAGAGAAAACCGAAGAGGGTTATGAGGAAGGTTCAGAGCCTGGATCACCGGAGGAGGAAGAGGAAGAGCAGCGACAACGGCAGACCCTGGTTTTCTCCGCAACGTTTCACAAGGGATTGCAGCAAAAGCTTTCTGGAAAGATTCGATATCGGAATGACGATTTGCTTGATAAAAAGGAATCGATGGAATATCTTCTTCGAAAGCTGAATTTTAGAGAGGAACGCCCGAAATTCATTGATGTCAACCCAATTTCCCAAATGGCCGAGAATTTGAAAGAAGGATTGGTTCAATGTGCACCCATGGATAAGGTATGTGTCTACCTGGTATCGGCAGCTTTCTGAATTCTGTTAACGTTGTTTTTACCAGGACTTATTTCTCTACTCGCTTCTTCTTTACCACCCAAAGCATCGCACTTTGATATTTACAAACTCCATCTCTGCTGTCCGCCGCATCACTCAGTTTCTCCAAAATCTTAGCCTTCCGGCTTTCGCACTGCATTCATCAATGGCTCAAAAAGCACGGCTTCGCTCCGTTGAACGGTTCTCCGCCCCATCCTCCGATCCCTCATCCATTCTGGTTGCCACTGATGTCGCAGCGCGCGGTCTCGATATCAAGGGCATTGACCTCATCGTCCACTACCATGTGCCCAGAACCGCGGATACTTATGTTCACCGCTCCGGCCGAACTGCGCGAGCTTCCGCCTCTGGAAAATCAATTCTGATCTGTGCCCCTGACGAGACTACCGGTGTAGCTCGGCTCGTGGCCAAGCTCCATTCCAACACCAAGAACGCAAACGAAGAGCCCAAGAGAAAAAAGGTTTCTCTGCAGTCCATAGACCTTGATCGTCGCATAATCGACCGCCTCCGCCCACGCGTCACGCTTGCCAAGCAAATCACGGAGTCCGTTCTCGCCAAGGAAAAGCTGTCCTCGGAAGATGACTGGCTGCGCTCCGCGGCGGAGGATCTTGGCGTAGATTATGACAGCGATGAGTTTGCGGAACAGCAAGCCAAGGGCACAGGCAAAGGACGCGGTCGTGGCGGAGGGAGACAGGCACGAGAACAGAAAGCTGCCAATCTCTCCAAGGCTGAGATGGCGGGGTTGAGGGCACAGTTGAAAGGGTTGCTCTCTAAGAAGCTCAATGTGGGCATTAGCGAAAAATACCTGACGGCAGGGAGGGTGGATATAGATGCCTTGTTAAAAGGGGAGGGGAATTCCGCGTTTCTGGGGCACGTTGAGGAGTTGTCGTTCTGATGTGCTGCAATCTGAGCAAGCATTTCCACCCAGGTATAATAGTAACTAGAGAAGAATGAATAAAACAAAGAATCTATCCCTAACCCAAGAAGACAGATTCCCTATGAGCGTTTAACCCATACCCAGTATAGTTTTCCACTAAGAGCTACATGTAGCGGGAATTGAATAATCGTGGTAATAATGCAAATCAGAATATCTAGTTTTTGGACATACAATCCCAAAGCAAAGCGGCCACACCAACGATATAAATGCAAACGCCAAACGGCGGAGCACAGAAATCTCATTAGAAAGTAATCTAAAGCTCTTTGCAACCTTTAGAGATCCATGACGATGCGCTCTTCCCGATCCTGTCCCGGTGCCCAAGTAGAGTAACGCGAATGGATTTTGTTTCAAATGACCTGTGCTCCTGTCTCTCGATCAATTCTCTCGCAAGAGCAGTCCCATCTTTCTCTGCAACCTCGTCTTAACCTACACATCATGGTTAGCTAGAAGGAGAATCAGGCTGCTCTCAGATCGTACATACAAATCATAACACTGCCTTCGGGCTTTTCCAAACTCCCGCATGCACGCGATGTGTATACCCGCATAGCATCGCGAGCATTTTCGCTTTTGTTTCCGACACTGGGCCTCCCGGCGATCCGAGAGACTCGGGGCTGGCTGTGAGGAAGTTTCGTCGACCTCGAAATCCAAATCGATCATGTCGAGATAATTGTCGATGTAGCCTTTGAGTCCGTCCTCGACTCCGTTGGTTATACTGCTGGTAGCAGTTGTAGCAACAGCAGGAGTTGTCGCTGGGGAGTTTTGCTCAGAGAACAAAATGATAGTTGGGATTGGCAATGTCACTGAATTGATCGTGAAACCTCCACCTAGAGTACCAGGCATGGTGCTACTAGCTGCGAAAGGTGAGGATAACGCTGAATTCATCACCGGATTTGTTATTTTCGGGGCGATAAAGATTGAAGATAACAGGGATCACGAAACCAGCACTCTTCGACCGTGTTATATGGAATAGCAACCTGAAGCTCTAGGCGCATATCTTTTGCAGGAGAAGCTGAGGTCAGTGGCAACGCGGACTTGATCTTCTGCCTGCTGCTGGGTTTGGGAGAAAGGAAAGAAGGAGAGACTGGCGCAGGGAAGGGATATCGAGCATGCGGCATTCTGGCTAGTCGATATCTCCGTTTTTTGGATGCGGGCATAGAACGAGGTCTTTTCATCTTGGTCTTTGGGTCGATGGCAGCCATGAGAGCACAGGGTAAGGCTGCAGAGTCGAGTCTTATGGCTATATTCTGGTCCAACGGGCAAAAGCAGCCCAGGAGTGATTGTCGGATAACACAGCGGAGTGGCAAGACAGGCGATGCGACATTCAACGATGCAAGTTAGTTATTTGGATGCGCAAAAACGGAGGAGCAATGCAACCAACCTTTTGCCTTCAAGTCCCGGGAACAAAGGGCTCGCGAAGCGATACCAGGTGATTATTCCGACCACTGACGGTCTGATCGGGCGTGCCGCCCGAGCCGAATCGCTGGAGGTGCTGGATTAATGGCGGAAATAGCTAGGAATTCTCGATCGATCAATAACGAATTCATCAAAAGGGCCTCATGCTACCAATCAGGCTCGTCATGGAGACGGACGGCGCTCCCCGCAAACACTGTGATCCCTGATCCAGGCTCGTCCCTGCAAGGCCTTCCACGCCCAGAGTTGCACTGCTTATCTCGGTGGGCCTGCACGGCTCTCTGGTGCTTGTTTGAATTATTATTATCTGCCACGACGCAGGAGAAAAGCCGCTGCCAACACCACGGCATGCCGATGCGCACACCCGGCACACAGCCGAGATGCAAGATATGCGACGAGATGGACGGCTTCCCACTCGAAGAACCAGCATCCAGCCCGAACGCGACGACCTTTGAGCGCGGATTCAGACGAGAGGCTCAGGCTGCTCGAGATAAGGGCTTATCTTTGACCGGACACTTGCTGATGCTTGAATCCGCGCCGGGTAACTAAATTGGTGGAATGCAACGTGAGCCTGTCAAAAGGGAATAGTGATCAGCGTCAGACATGAACCGACTGTGCTCTGTGCAAACAGCCGTCAGTCATCCGATGCTGACATTGGCCCGAAGCCTTTGGACCCTTGCACTTTGAGGCGACGTGTTGTTCTCGCTAAAATCCGCGGACCTATCTGCCAGATAGTTAACGACCATTCAGCCATCAAAGGCTTGGTTGCCCGCTGGGTTGCGTCCATCGACGCTGGTTGTTTTCGGTTTCCCGGTGGCTTCTATCAAAACGGAATCGACTTCTCCAGAGGTCTATAGTTACTAACTGGAGATAAAGTGCCACCTGCAAGGACATTGCACAACCCTCTACCACCCAATCTGCAATTTGGACGCAACATGGATGCCACTAGATTGGCTTCAAGGATCTGAATCATCGCAAAGCTGCCTCGAAATCAGAAAGAAACGACCGCCTTTGCAATGATGGCGTCTTTTCCGCACACAAGTCAACCCCCTTCCCTGCTGTCTCCCTTGCTTTCCGTGCACAAATTTCCTTTCCGCGGGAACAATCTGACTATTACTTTATCCGGAGGCACGATATCTACTGAGGATGAAAAGTTATATAGAGCGTGAAACTGCTCTCTTTGAAGCGTTGAGGTGCATCGCCAACCCTCATCCTGAGTTTATTCATCCAGGCCAGCTTTGATACCACCGTACCCCAAAATGTATATCCGCTCTGCATTGCTTGCTTTGGCAGCTTTGGCTGGTCAGGCATTAGCATTCCCTCTCAACAGTCTGCCGGAGCGTGACAATGCCGGACTTGATATCCAGCTCTCATCGACTGGAAACACTCGTGTGAAGGCTGTCATTACCAACAACGGAGACGAAGCGATGTCCTTCGTCAAATTCAACACTCTCTTTGACTCAAGCATGGTCCGCAAAGTCAAGATCTCCAAGGATGGTATGGGCTTACCAAATCATTGCCAAAATTAGAGAGCCGCAAAATTCCTAATCGTGGCTCCAACAGGTTCTGCGGTCCCCTTTACTGGTATTTTCGGCTACTATGATATCAACAACCTCCCCAAGGAGGCGTTCGCTACCCTTTCACCGGGTGCCAGCCTCGAGGCTGAATTCGACATTGCTGAGACAGCCGATCTTTCTGAGGGAGGTTCTTTCAAAGTTTCGGCAGATGGGCTTCTTCCAATTGCTGCCACCAAGGGCAGCACAAAGGTTGATGGCGCTATCCAGTTCAAGAGCAATGAGTTAACCATCGATATCGACGGCGACGAGGCCGCCAAGGTCCACGCCAGCGTCATGTCCACTCTTGGGAAGCGAAGCCGGGTTGATGGGCGCACATGCCAGGGCCGAGCTGGCCAAATTATCGTCAATTCTCTGCGAAGCTGTGTTGGCTACGCTCAAGCCGCAGCCCAGGGTGCCGCCAACGGTGACGCCCAGAAGTTCCAAGAGTACTTCAAGACCACCAGCCCGCAAGTCCGTCAGAATGTTGCGCGTCGCTTCCAGGCCATTGCACAGGAGTGCAGCTCTCCATCTCAGGGCCGCAGCATCGTCTTCTGCCAGGACGTCTATGGTTACTGCCAGCGGGGTCTCATTGCCTACACTGTTTTCGCCAACAGCCATGTGGCCACCTGCCCGGACTTCTACAGGCTCCCAGCTCGGGTGAACCAGGGCCTTGGCCCCGACCACGGCTACGTGATGGTCCACGAATTGACCCACGCTCCCGCCGTTTTCAGTCCGTATACCCAGGATTACGCTTATGGCTACCAGCAATGCCGAAGACTCAATGCTCAGCAGTCCCTCGGCAACGCTGACAACTATTCCCTCTTTGCTGCTGGTAAGTATCCCACCCTTCTACTCCATTCTTATTTCTATGTCCCATACTAATATCTGTATGTAGCCGTCGCTCGAGGCGCGTGAGTAATCCTTATGTTCTTATACAAGGCATCAGGGATGTTGAAGGGTGAACGTTGATTGTATATACTTTTATATTTGAGAAACGTATCGCCGATTTATTTAAATGTTCAAGCTTCGGGCACCCAGGCACTCAAGGCGTACCGAGCACGTCATGCGGTATTTGATGAACTAAGGTCCTAAATTACAAACGTAGCCTATTGAGATGTGCTTGATTGGCCCGCAGCAGTCTTAATGATCATGAAAGGGGTCTACGTAAGTGTTACACTCGTACTCAAGACGGATTGCCGATGTTATAGTTTTCAAGTTAAATGGCAAACGGAAAACGGATATGGAACTTAAAAGCTGAATTATACGGGGTCTAGGTATAGTCCGGAAGTCTTTGATAGCCTTCACCTAAAACGGCTTGCGCGCTGATACCATCCTGAGGGTTGGCGTGTAGCCTTTCTCCTTGACCTCTTCAACCAAACGGTCCAGGAACTTATGGTACTCCTCTGGTGTTTTCGCTACACCAGGAATTCCTTCTTCTATATACCCCAAGGAGTGAAATTAGCCAGAAGTGAACAAGGGGCAAACACCAAAAATAGGAGAATACTAACCCCCCATTTGAGTAGCTTGATGGCGAAGCGCTTCTTCCCAGAACTCCACCGATCGATTTCGATTTTCTGGTATCTTGACGGCAGCTCCGTATGCCAGTTCATGACAAACCGCAGTGACATCCTCAAACCCTGCCTCCTCCAGCAGGCTCTCCAGCTTCTCGCCAACATAGCAATCCATACCCACCGACTCGGTTGACCAGAGTTTGAGCAGCGCAAGCCCACGCAGTTCTGAATCCGGTGCCCAAACTTCAGGATACAGCCAGTTACACTCCACAAGCTGGATGCGTCCACCGGGCTTCAGTACGTCGCGCAGATTCTGGATGGCAGTGGGCCACTCGGTTTTCTTGAGGGCCCAGACGAGAAGACGCTGGTGGATGATGTCAAAGGAGTTTTTCCACTCCTCAGGAAGAGGCTGGGTAATGTTGTGCTTGCGAAGGTCTAGCCTGGGGTCGTCCCGAAACAATTGGGAGCCGATGTCAACACCATGCAGGCTGAATTGTCGTTGCGGATGCTGGGATGCAAAGTCCAGAAGCCAGTTGCCTAGAGGCCATTTGTTCTTTTTTAGCTTGTAAAAAAGGGAACATCTGTCGCAAGGCCGTTGAGATGGACTTACCGTCTGCACAGCCGCTATCTAGCACCCGGAGAGGCTGGGTTGAAGGCGGCAAGGGAAAGCCAAGCAGCTCGCCATTGCAGCAGCTCTTGATGTGCTCGTGCTGGCGGCGCAATCGATCAATCTCCCTGGCATGATGCGGAAGTCGATAATGCCCCTCTGTACGACCAGGTGCAGGTGCTTGAGCAGGGGACGGGCCGGGAGTTTCTGCGTCCATCATGTCTGAATCAAGAACATGCACTATTGACCCGCTGGGCTTTTTCGTACTCCAGCTCTCTGGTCTCCGTGAGGGTGCTTTATAACCAGACGGCCTGGGAACTTGGGCCTTTCAGCCATTGAAAACTGCCCCGCTACCGTCCTGCACGGCCAGCACGAGCGGCGACTTGGGTTACACACGGCTTGCATTGTCGTGATGGCCTGCAGTTGAGTTTGAAATCCCTTTGTACTTAAATAATCGGCTGGGCAGGCGTGTTGACCCGACTAAACGGACACGCCGTGAGGGGCCCCGCATACTGGCGTATCAAGATCCGTGTCCTTGTGGAATCAATTTACTAGAGCGGTACGCCCTCGACTCAGCGGTAGTTATTCTTTTCATACTGTTAGGGAGGTATTCGCAATTGAAAAAACAAGAGCAAGATTCGATTCTCAAACTACGTGCTAACAACGGCCTTGATATAGCAATTTAGGGGGCCTCTCAATCAAACCAACCAACTCATAACAAAAGCAGAAAACAGATACAGAAAACACAAGAGGAAAAACAGCCAAAGATTCTTCGGGAATAGCCTGATACTCAAAGTCATGACAATGGACATGGTATTCCAACTCTAAACGTCCTTGCTCCCTCCCCTTGCAAGTAATGGAAAACCAACGAACAAAGAAAGAGACAATTTAGCAGGCCGATTCAACAAAGAAGAACCACAGGAGGGGCCTGCGCAGTCCAAAATCTCACCGACGGTCGGTCCCATCAGACCCGGGCGCATCGAAGTGAGAGGTTCAACGCTTATGGTAGGCGGAAACTTGTTTGCGACCTTCAATACGAATGGTAGAGGACCGTTCGAAGCAATCGTTGTCCGCTCGGATAGTTGTAGATATTGTATGTCTGTGTTTTTTCCCCACCCGGGGTTGCATATCGCCCGCGGAGAGTGAGTCAAGCGCATGTGTAGCGTTACTATAAACGCTTCCACCCATAGCAGAAGTCCCGTGGCGCCGGAGAGCAAGGTCACGAACTGGGTTTCCCACGGAACTGGCTGAGTCCTCGGGGCCGAGTTCTTGAATTGTGCTTTCAGCGGGACTGTAGCTCTGGCGGCGGGACTCTTGGAGCGTAGTCCCGAGTCGACTGGAGCCGCGAGATATAGTAGAGCGGCCGACCGTGCTCCCAAGGCGACTGGAGCCGCGAGATATAGTAGGGCCGCTGACCGTACTCCCAAGGCAACTGGGGCGGCGAGATACAGCAGAGCCGCCGACCGTACTCCCAAAGCGACTGGGGCGGCGAGATATAGTACTGCCGTTTGTCACAGTCCTAGGCCAACCGGTGCGGCAAGATATCCAGGTAGGGCCCCCGAGGCTGGGGGCTCCGACCGCGCTTCCGAGCTGACTAGCAGCCCGCGAATAACGAGCATCAGATACGGAACTCGAACCGTCGAGGACACTTTCCCGAGGCGTAATCAACAGATACTTGGGCGTAGTGCTAGTTGGGCTGGAAACACGCCGCTTGCTATCCGAGCTATCGTCCGAGTCGTCCGAGTCAGACTCGTAGCAATAGTTTGAAGTATAGGAATATTTCGGCATGATTATAAAAGGGCTTTCGCAGTTTGATTGTTACTAATAGAAAAGAATTAGATATGGATTCACTTCGTGCCGCCAGCCATGTTACTTACCTCGAAAGCGGAACGTGGGCTGTCGTGTTTCTTTCCGTTGAATAATGAAGTGGAGACGGCAGAGGTAAAAAGCGCCGATGCTCGTATGGAAGCTGAATAGACCACAGCAATTAGAAACCAAAGTGGGACAACTACTATAGGAGAACCGTTACCTTGAAGTCGTGGTTATGGTAGAATGTGCTTCTGGGTTTTCTGCTTTGTCCTTTGAAAAGACATCTCCAAGGCGAGCAAACGGTTTATATAGATGTTCATCATACAGGCAAGGCAGACTCCTGTCCTGTCTCTCTTCACGTCATATTCACGATTTTGTTTCAAAAGGTTGGCGCGCCGCTGAGGGCGTTAGGTAGACATTTTAGATATCGAAACATTTTGCGCTGTGTCCCTCATACGCTCGATCTGAACGCCGTGCAATCGATGCGAGGACGAACAAGTAAGGCGGGAGGAAATGTACAGCCTCAAGCATCACCTAGAGATTAGGTGTGTTGTTTGAGCCAGGCATCTGCACCCAGTTTCGCAGTGCCGCAATGAACTCGAGTCCTAGGCTCCCTTCCAGCATCGAACTTGGTAGCAGGACATTTTTTCTCAGAGAGCGAGGGTGAATCGCCTCAGCCCTAGGCTCCTAGTCAGTCGTTTGGTTGAGCAATAACTGGGTGCCTAGTGCTCTGTTCAAACGTACGGGCAACGGGGTTAGCGAGCCAGCGGTGGCCCAGCCGCCGCATGCTAGCCACGGAGCAGCGCCAGCAAAAGGCTTTCGCTCTCACTTGAAACACTCCGAATTCATAGCCACCGGTTAGGCAGGCTAACTACCGAACCAGCATCATAGAAGCTTTCCGCCGCCACCAAACAACAGAGTGGCACTCAAAGGTATCTGCGGCCTAGGAACGTCAGAATCAAGCATGTTCAACGGAGTAGAGATAAGCTGTTCTCACTAGCTATGGCGCTTCGAGCCGTGCCAGAGTCCACAGTTGCTACTGGGCAGTCACCAGTTCAATAGGCGCCGGGCAGGGCTCTCAGTCCCACCAGGACAGAGCGAGCACCAAGCCGACAGACAAAGCCAGGGTATATGCTATTGTGACTGGACCTCGACTGGCCAACGTTCTCCGTGTCTGGGATGGGCAGCATTGATGCGACGTCGAACCCGCTGGCGGGAGATGTCAGGACCTAACTAGTTTAAGCAAGCTGACTACACATGTAACTTATCGGACGTATAAAAGAATACATGGCTCCATCGACTCCTCAACACCGAGGGAGCAATAAAATCATATACAATTTACTTGAGTGATAATCTAATAGGCATGAGGATTGGGTTCGCCGTGTTTGGAGAACTACTTGCTTGGAATAACCGCTTCCCAATAAATATATTTGATTGCAGAGAATCGACTTCATAACTCATAACTAAGGGACTAACTAGAAACATAGGAAATGGCATAATCGTTAGAATACGTTAGGAAAGGCTTGCCGTAGCTCCCCCACGGCTGGAGCTGTAACCGGATGCTATGTGCATGCAATGGCACACACATGTCTCAAATACCCACATGGACTCTTTCACCAGTTCGGCTGGTGACCGGGCTAAAGTGTTGGATGGGCCTCTCGCAGCCCGGGGTCCATGAAGCTAGTTTACTTACGTGTGTTGGGCTTTATTTTCTCTGCGTCGATGTATGGGATCCCACTCCTTGTACTCTCAAATACGCGGCGAACTCGGCCTTGGTAATCTTTAAAATCCCTAATCTTGGAGGCCACGACTGACTTCATTTTGGGGGCCCAGAATGTAGATACACCTGTTATAATCGCGTCTCGGGGCGCTTCGTCGTATTTTGGTTCCAACTGGTCTCTGAAGATGTCGTGAATTCCGAGAGGGATTTGGAGGGCGTGGTAATAGAAAAAGCGGCCACTGTCTAAAGCTGTTCTCATTGCTGGAGCCCTGTAATGGCAGCGTCCCTTGTAGTATAATGGTGTGATTTCCTCCTCCTCCTCGAATATGTCCATGAATTCGTCGTAGCACAACTTGAACCTGTCAACCTCCGGTCCGCAAAGCTCGAGGGGATATCGATTGGTCAGCCAGAACGGGGGTAGTAGGCTGGCCACGGGGAGAGAGCATGCCCACTCGATGTCAATGAGATGCTTGATATTCCAGTTTTTGTCAACAAAGATATTGCTAGCATGAACATCAGTTAACTGCATGGCGAAAGGGCCATTGGCGAGTCTTCGGTCGGTAAATTGGCGCAGTAGCGCTCGCATAAGTAAAATGTCTTTGGCCTGTGAACGTGTTTCAAGCTCATCCGGAGTGGCATTCATTTTCTCGCGCAAACGATTGTCATGGCTATCCAGTATGTCAAGGTAGAGGCTTTCCGCATTATTATAAGTAGTCTTTGGTCGGATGCCACCCGGAACACCTTCATTTTCAAATTGATGAAGATGACTGAACAGAGGACGGTTGGACAAGCTGATTCGGCCTTCATCATCGATGCACCACGAACCAATTCGCCGCTGCGGAATCCTGGCGACTGAAAGCATGATTTTAGACAAACTTCGATAGAGATTGCGGGTTTGCTTTTTGGTGTGCGGCTTGTAAAATGTGTCGGAGAGGATTCGGGTGCCGTCGTCCCCAACCCAGTCAATGAGCACATAGCCGCGCTCAGTGAGCCAGCTTCGTGGTTGCGGGATATATTCACTAAACCGCGGGCTGCCGTTTAGGCGACAAACTAGCCGCCGAAAAAAGGTTGTACATCTCTGCCACAAAGAGACGGCTGGCGGGAGAAAAAACTGTTATTCCATCAAATATTAGCACATCATCAATCAACAGTTTGGGGATATGGTAAAACGCACACTTCGACCGCCAGGCAACCCAAAGCCCCACAACTTCGGAATCGGGACATCCGGACAGTTCTCTTTGATCCAGATGTACGTTGCAGCCTCGGTGCGCACCTTTTCCTCCTCGTTACCAGGAAAATGCTCTTCACCAAGCATAAATGGAAGAGGTACCCTGAACGCCAATTTCGCAGGCAAATTTAGCCCGACATTGTTGATTTCGATGGGGATGCACACGTTGAAGCATCCCCTTGGCCAGGCTTTCTTCTTGTCCGGCCCGATAGGGTCCGCCATCCGGACTAGCTCAGTATTCGACAGCCCGCAATGAGAAGCCACAAGGCTTTCGATATCCTTTTTTCGGGCCAACAGTTGCTTAAAGAAAAGCTCCATTTTGGTGACATATTGCAACTGGATTGTCATATCGTTTACAGCCCCCTGTGCTTCCGAGAGCGTAACGAAACCGTCGTCGAGGAGCTCTTTGCGTGGGTTCATTCGGTGCACTTCTTCCATCTCAAGGTCAGGGTCCACGTCATTGGAGACAACCGGAGGGATTTCTTCCTCTGTGGGAGTTCTGAGAGGAGAGGCTGATTCAATAGATGGCATCGTTGCTTGTTCGCCGTTGGCAATGTCTCCCATTGCCGTTCTTCAAATTGATAGTTGTAGATATATGGTTTCTTAATGTAATTTTTGCAAGCCTGCTAATGAGTATGGATGATTTGCACTGGGAGACGGGAGATCACACGGGCTTTATATACCTATCTGCCCGCTAGGCGGCATCGAGAGAGCAGGCGGCAAGCTGTGCCCTCCGCATCGCCCCCTTTGCTCACGATTCGCAAATTCATTATCCTGATCAGATCCTGGGAGCCTGGTGCCTAGTCCGTAGCTGTGCTTTGTCGCTATTCTGGTTGCTGAATGCGCCGCGACCAGTGCATTTTGCTCTGTGCCAGGCAGATATCACATCTGTTCCTGTGCCGAACGTCATGGGTCTGATTCCACATCCGTTGCCGCGGGCTTGAAACGAAGGGGTCTCGCACTGCGTTGATTTGTGAGCTCATCTGGCTGGCGCTTAACTGACGTTGGAGTTGGATTCGCCTTACCTCTTGTCTGCTACTGGCAGGTTTAAGTCAGTGTCTATACTTCGCGTAAGCGCCCGGAGAGATCAGGGATGTGTGCGAGCTTTGAAGAAAGCAAAGCAGAGAGTTGACTCGGTTGGTGAACGTGAACTGGAATGATGATGAAGTAGTTACCACAGCCAGCGGCACGGTGCCAACCATTCGATGTGCATGGAATCTGTGACACGAGGCTGAGAGCAATCCCAAGGCACTCTAGCCTGGGATAGCAACCTATTCATCAAGACGCGTCGAAACATCTAGAAAGGCATTCTTTTTATTTCCTGCATTCGAGTTCTTCAGCCACTGGGACCCTGTGTTTCTGGAAAAAGCGCAATGGCATCGAAACCGGCGGCGAGGCGGCATCCACCAGCGATGCATCCTACCGCTCCCGCTCCCTCGCACTGAACAGCTGGCACATACTGCGATGTTTCAACCTACATGCGGTTGCGCCTACCTGTGTGGCCCGGCAGACAGAAGCCAGCCACGATCAAGCATCGCAGAATGCAGTGCCTGTCTTCATCACGGCCCAGCTTTCCCTCTGGACTCTCAACGGCTGTCGCTTCTCAACTCATACCCGGCGTCTTGTTGCCTGAAGGCGTTCCTCAAACAGGAATCACACGGGCTCAATATATCTCACCCAATGACAGTTTCCTTGGGCACCTGCAAATATCTCTTCGTACAGGTCAACCACACTTTTTACGGTGCCGCTTTGGATAGATACCCTTCAACACAGCGTCCGGTTCCAGAATGCAGGCCAGCGACGTACCTTTCAACGGCCACGATGCTTATACATGCCTTCGCGACGCTGGCGTGGGCCATACTGTCACGCGGGAACTCGAAGATCACTTGATTAAACTGTTCCTTTCCTGGGAGAACCCGTTCATACATGTCGTCGACGAGGAGCTATTCATGGAGGCCCGTGCGAAAGCTTTATCCGAAAATACTGCAGACTCGGGTGTGCGGCTGGGCTGTTATAATCAGGTCCTGGTCAATGCAATGTAAGTCGGAAATGCAAGAGTAACTAAGCCTGACATATACGCTGAAATCAATGGTAGGTGTGCTATTGGTGCCGCATTTACCGACCAAGCAATTTCGGAACTGCCGACTTCTTTGTCTGAATTCTTCCAAAGGCGCGCTCGTGTGCTCTTGGACGCAGACATGGCCAACTCATCCATTGCCACAGTTCAGGCACTCGCCATCATGAGCGCACATGAAGCAGCGGTGACGAGAGATGCTCGTGGCTGGCTGTATAGTGGAATGGCGATGAGACTCGCCGTTGACCTGGGACTACATCTAAATTCAGATCCGGGTGCTCAGAGGGAGCCTTTGAGCGACCAGGAAGATGTCGCTCGGTGTGTCACCTTCTGGGGCATATTTATTGTCGACCTCAACTGGAGCTATTATGTCGGCCGGCTATCCATGCATATTGAGCTAGGCGGCATAAAAATTCCGAAATTGTCGCAATCACTGAGGAAATCGCAGAACTGGGAGGAATATACTGATGAAGCGCTGCAAGAGGCTCACAGCTCTAAACTTTATGATGACCCTCTTGATAATGTTTTGGAGCATCAGGTGAATCTCTATCAGACCATGAGACGACTACAACTAATATTGTGAGTCGCTATCCCCCAGCAATTCCAACGTCGCACCCGTACTGATTAGCGTGTAGTTCTGATCGAAAGCAAAATCCACTGGAAACTATCAACGCGCGCACTGAAAAAATCATTACCGAGCTGCGAATGTGGAAAAAGTCGTTGCCTTCGAATGTTTCGGATCCAGAGAATAGTCTAGCTGGGTCGGCGCAGAAGCGGACACTACCTCATGTTCTATTGCTACATATGCAATATCACGAACTAATGATATTCGCAAATCATCCTTTGATTGCTGCCGCGGACTCATCTCTAACGGCTAAAAGCATCAAAACCTGCAACAAATCAGCCCGCGCGATCACCTTTCTCCTACAGGTGTATAGCCAAACTTGGTCCCTCCGCAGGATGAGTGTTCAAGGGGTGCATATGATTTTCTCTGCAGCATTGGTGCATTTGCTCCTCGCATGCACATCAAATCTTGCGCCTCAGCGCGAAATTGCAGTCGCCAATCTCAAAGCCTGTTGTGAAGCCCTGAAAGAATTGTCAACCCCTTTCCGAAGTGCATCCCGCGCCCTTGATTCCCTTTCGCAGGCCAGGCAAAAATGGCAGGCCTCGCTAGAGAATGACACAGATACACCTCTGAAACTGTATTTCAGGATACAGCAGCCTATTTCTGACCCAGAAATCTGGCAAGCTGTTGACAAGGTCATTTGCAAGGGAAGCCATGTTGAAGAGGATGACCCGCAATCGGGTGATGTGTCGTGGTTGGAGGGATGGATGACAATGTCAAGACCGTCCGATTCTTTGGTTGATGAATTATCTAGAATCGATCCACGGACTTGAGTTCACAGCAAATATAGTATCTACTGTCATCCTCTCTTGGCTACATCAATCCTTGGAAAAATCAACATACATCTTTCTGTGGAGATGCTTTAGTCATATTCGCATTGCTTGCTAAACTTTGTACATACATACCATCCCTTTGAATCAAATCTGGAACAGTTCAGAGATGCTTTACAAAGCTACTCACATGCTGGGACCGGTTAAGGCCTGGCATCATTGACTCCCACCGCTGTTGGACCGATGTCGAACCTCCTTGGTGGTAATATTCAGCCCCTTGCCCGCAGATTTGTTGCCACTATTCCGTTTCGATCCTCCAACCGGATTTGCGATTCTACTTTCCGTACTCCATCTGGTTACGTCGTCAAGGGAGACCGGCCTCGCAGCTTCGGTATATAAGACGTATGGATGAGGATTGGGCGGTGGAGCACTACCAAAACACATGGTCGTTGAGGATCAATCGACCCTTTTCCTCTCTGGTCCGCGCTTAGGGCTTTGTTTATTAACAGTCTTAGGCAATATGCTATCGCTTTTAAGTGAGCGCGACACCTTTCTGGTCTGATGGCCCTATTGTCTCGGATTAGATTCTGTGATTGCCTTTCCCCTCTTCTTAATTCAGAAGGAGTAAGGATTTGCTCACGGTAAATTTGGCGACGTTTAATACTCCTTATTCGCCACCACGGTTTCTAGGAGCGGGTTTCAAGTAGCTGCTGTCGAGGATATGTTTCGTGGTATTTTCTGTTTTGAACGGAAGTTTCTTTTCCCCCTGGGGCTCTGAGAGGTGTACCTTCGCCGCTCAGACAAGGAGACAGAGAGTTTTGAGACTTTGTGTGTATCAAATCAAAGGAAAGCCAGCAGCGACCAGGATTGTCGGGTTTGCCCAGTTTATATCCTGCGTGTTGTATGAGGTTCTCGATAGGTAGAGTTTCCACCGCGTCATATGCCCTCACTACAGTCTAGCAAATATGTATGGACATGGTACCTCGCCACATAAAGTTACCACTTGGTGGAGTGAGAAGCACTTGCGCGGAGCCAACGTAGTTGAAGGAGGGTTAAGGAGTGGACTTCATTCGGCCATTTGTACATTGGGAAGGGCCCGAAAATGACATGATCTAGCATATCCCGTTTTCTTTGCTAAAAAGGCATAGTCGTACACGGAATACAAGGAGCTGGAATGTTGGAGAAATGATAAATTTGTATTTCAAGGCGAGTTTCAAAAGATGGCGAAAGAGGAGCTATGTGCCATGGACATAGCGAAGAAATAACAAGTGAGAAACACTTAGCGAAACAAGATGTGAAATAGGATGGCAAGAAAGGTGCTAAATTAGGAAACGATCAAACTTCCCGCCTGGATAAATACGCATACATATTAGCCGATATTTACTCTTTTCAAAGTGCAAGGTCGATAAGGACAGAGGCAATGCTTCCATGTGTACTTACCACGTTAGCCCTGATTTCTCGATGGACGGCGTGGGTATCGCATTTCTATCGCCGAATGGATTATTCTCATCATCGTCATCATCATCATCGGCCGCCGAATCTTCGCTTGCGGTTTCATAACTCAATCGCTTATCAACATTGGAAGGGGCATTCCGGGGCGGTTTGGTAGGAGGATTCAGTACCAAACCAGCGAATCGATCGGGGACAGTCTTGTCGGGGAACCGTCGAAGGTCATCGATCGAGAGATCATCTTCACTGTCACTGTCGTAGTCGACACTCTTGTCCAGAACTTCAAAGGCCATCAATGCATTGACAAGCTCTTCGTTTGCATGAATAAGGCTTCCAAGGAAATCATCACTTTCAACAACCTGGATATATCGTAATATTTGGCGTCTCAGTGATTTGCATCGTTCGAACTTCTCCATGACGTCGGAATTTTCGCTCACTCGCTGGGCCTCACGATTGACGAGTTTTAGCGCATTTGTGAGATTCGTGCTAGCTACAGAAGCAGATGCGATGGTTTGCAGAATTTCAGGTCGTTCCTTATCTAGATTAAAAGGCGTCGTTCGATTCCGCTTTTTGTCTTTCGACTTCCCGGATACAGTTGGGAATGGGGGCATGGATGATCTGCGGCCTGTTGGGGATAATACAGTAGAAGGGCCTTCTCCTGAGGATATGGACACGGTATGTCCCATGGGCTGATCTGCGGCCTCTTCTGTCTCTTTTAATACTTTTGACTGCTGAGGACGGGGTCGCCTCTTCCGCGTGGGAAGCTGCTTATAGAGAAGTGCGACACGCTCCATGCCAGGCGTACTTTTATAAGTTACCGCCCATTGTGGAAATAGTTGCTTGCATTTTTCTCTCACATCGGGGTCCGAAACTGAATCCGTGGCGGCAACTCTTAGTCGCTCAAGAAGCGGCTCATCAGCGAAGGTTTTTAAAAATCTGTCGCCAGCGTTCTGTATCAGAAAGTCTAGTATTGTAAGCGCCCGCAGTTGGCGATGGACGCTCCCGTATTTTCTTTTATGTTCGCGGTTAGCTTGGGAAGGATCGGAATATACATCACTGCTAACATACAGTTTCTTTCGGAGTGCCCTACTGGCCTCCTGTGGTCCGCTACTTTGCAACCGTATAACTTCGATTAGGTCTACAATGCCGCTCGAATCATCCACATCATACTGTTCGCTCGTAAGCCGATCGATTTGGACAGTCACTGCCGTAAAAGGCTTTTTCTAGAACAGTGTAAATACTAATTAGAATTGTGGCGCCATTTGTAGTACCCAAAAGTAGATAGATGACAAGTAGCTAGTGGCAAGCTAGAGATAAGACTCGAAGAGATATTACTACTGGGAGTAATAGCAAAGAGGTGACCCAGGCAGAGGTGAAACATATCAAAGACCCTACGTATCAGAACGCCTGATGAAGGTCATACAACTCCGGGCAAACCCTTGTAACTTGAAACGTTCCACAACCTTGGTGAAACAAAAGAGAAAAGAAAGTTGCAGTGTCATACCGAAGAGGAGAACATCGTGGCTGCAGGTGTCTGTTCAGGTCAAGTCAGTGACACGGAAAGAGTACGTTCGGCTGCTCACTTACTGTACGCCCTAGGAGAGATATGGCAGCGGAATCTCAAGGTGTATATACACTTTGATCGTGTAAAGTTGCTTTTGGAATCAATGGTGGCTAGTAGATATGTGCAGTGCCCAGTTGAGATCATGGAAAAGCAAGGGTGAGCTTGTTGGTAGAGAGCTAATACTAGCCGACTCAGCCGCAGACCGCGGGGTAGACCTGAGGGTGTCTAGCGGGAGAATGCAGGAAGCTGGACGCGAGGAGCTGTGATTCGAAGCAGAGAAATGGTGCAGTGCTGCCGTCTGGCCCCCAATTGCAAAACAGAGGCGTGGTCTCGCGGGCGAGGTGGTGTTGATATCGCCAACAAAGAGGTGAAGCTGCTTTTTGTCGGTTGAAAGCGAGCGTTTGCACATGACGTCTTCGGCACGTGAGGTGGCCTGCCACCCTAGCCGCTTGCGGTTAGCGCTCCCTAGCGGCGGCTAGCAGGAGCGCTAGGCTTGCCCGGGTCTAGTGCAACGGGACGGTTACATAAGCGATCGATCGCCGGCCTCGGCCCGCCGCGTGAATAATCCATATAATCTCGCTGGCGGGAGTCGAAACTCGAGAGGCGGGCCCGATGCTCCCTGCAGAGTGACATCCAACCCCGTCCTGGAGTTGCAGCCGATGAAACGTGCAAATTACGCCCAGTCAAGTCTATTTAATCTCTGGCGATCCCCCGGGTTCTGGTCGGTCGTCTTCTGCTCAGCAGCTGCACTCATTCTGGCATTGAGTGTTCCCCGCAGCGTTCGAACCCTCTCCTCCTCACTTGTCCCGCGATACTTTTCCGCCTCACCGCTCTTATCCAGGAAGATGTCCTACCAAAAGGAATTGCTGGTGGCCCAGTTGGCGGTTCAGAGAGCTTCCATCTTGACCCAAAACGTGTTTCACGAGAAGGCCAAAGGCACCTTGTCCAAGGACGATTTCTCCCCCGTAACGAAAGGGGACTTTGGCGCCCAGGCCTTGATCATTCAAGCAATCCGCACAAACTTCCCTGAAGATGAAATTGTGGCAGAGGAAGAGGCGAGTTCCCTTCGCGAGAACGATTCGTTGAGAAACGAGATGTGGAATCTTGTCAAGGATATCAAGCTCACCGACGACGAAAGCGACCGAATTCTCGGCGGGCCCTTGAAGAATGAGACCGAAATGCTTGAAGCTCTCGACGGCGGAAAGAGCGAGGGTGGCCCCAAGGGCAGAATATGGGCCTTGGACCCCATCGACGGCACAAAGGGTTTCCTCCGTGGTGGACAGTATGCGGTCTGCCTTGGCCTCATTGTAGACGGTGATGTCAAGGTCGGCGTGATTGGATGCCCAAACCTTCCTCTTTCTGATTCTGCAACGCTCTCTGCAGAAATTGGCCAGTCTGGTGCCGCAGATGCAGAGACCGGTGTTCTCTTCTCTGCTGTCAAGGGACAGGGAGCCACCAGCCGTCCACTTTCCCAGGGCGCTTTGCCAGAGGGCAAAGCGATTTCCATGAGGCCAGTCACGGATATCTCCCAGGCCTGCTTCTGCGAGGGCGTTGAGGCCGGTCACTCCGCCCAGGACGATAACGCCGAAGTCGCCAGACGCCTTGGAATCACCTCACCCAGCGTGCGCCTGGATTCGCAAGCCAAGTACTGCTCAATTGCTCGCGGTGCCGGCGATATTTACCTCAGATTACCAGTCAAGGCCGATTACCAGGAGAAGATTTGGGACCACGCCGCAGGAGATTTGCTTGTACGCGAAGCTGGAGGCGATGTCACTGACATCACTGGCAAGAGACTTGACTTCAGCATTGGTAGGAAGCTGTCGGGCAACAAGGGTGTGGTGGCAGCACCGAAACCTATTTTCGAGCAGGTTATCAATGCGGTTCGCGCTGTATATGCAGCAAAGGCGTCGATCTAGAGGATTGGATATAGAGTTTGAGTTCACTTTCCGGTACACGTACAAAGTAAGAGCAGGTCTTTATGATAAAAAAAAACGATACCAACGCCTATTATGTACATACATACAGATGAAATAAACAGAAGATAGCTGAGAAATGCAGAATATCGATATCATTTGATCTTCTTCGCCTTCAACTTGATAGTCTCGCCATTGACGAAGATACCCTTGCCCTTATACGGCTCTGGCGGTCTCCACTGTCTGATTTCAGCTGCGAATTGGGTAACCACCTCCTTATTGACTCCTTCGAGCAATATTGTAGTCGGTTGTGGAGCGCTTGCTTTTACACCTCTGGGGATACCCAATTCGACCGGGTGGGCATACCCTACTTTCAGGGAAACAAATTGCTGTCCGGGGTATTCGGGGGACAGCGTGATGGCTGTGGGTTCTATGGATGCCCTGAAACCAACACCAACCATCTTTAAGATGCAAATATGGCCTTCCGAGACGCCTAGAATATAATTTTTCAAATGCTGCCGAATTGTTCCTACAAGCGAAAAAGGAAATCCGTGAGTTGGTTTGGTCTGTCACCCATGCAGCACTCGTCGGTGCAAAACCTCAAGATGAAATACGCACCCCACATGGCTTTCTGCTGCTTATTTTCCGCATCGGCTATCTCAAAGCTCGCCTTCCTCGACTCTGGGTCGTATTTCAACGTGGAAAACGAAGGGATTTTCAACGTCATTTTGCCTATTTCCCAGAGCGTTAGAGCGGCTGGTTTCTTCAATCGGAGTGCGGGATCAGATCAACTAACCCAGAGGGCCTGACACCTCTACAGCCACAACAGGGACATCCACGGAGGTCACTCTCGTAGTCGCCTTTGATTTAGGCAAGTCGATGAACTTCAAGGCAACTTCCGGCGGGACGGAGATTGGTGCGGCCCCGATTCGAGACTGCGAGGCCGCGGAGGTTGAGAAATTTTGAGTCTTTGGGGGGAGCGAGAAAGCGGGTACAAGGAAGGGCGGAAGGGAATTGAGTCGCGCAGACTCCCGAAGGAGCTGCCTGCAGTAGATTCGAGACAGCGCCCAAGTCATCTTTGCGGACACTGATTCGATTCCCCCAAGCGTTGCAAGTCGACGAGCTCGCGACATCCAGAAATGAATTTCCTGGCGCTAGAGTTAATTGGGCTTAGCGTAGTATAATTGCCAAGCAGATCACATGATTGACTACCTAGTTATGTAATCATAATCCTTAGTCATCCTGAGCGTCACCGCGTCTCTTTCATCGACGGCAGCGCGACGGCAGAGGTGAACAACCCTTCTCTCACTTGTACACTGAAGATGCCAGCCAGCTGAAGAGGATTTAATTCAATGCCATCCAGAAACACTCGTCAGGCAATGATGTGAAATCCTTTATCTCATGGGGAAGCGACATTTCCCTTCTTGCTCGTATTATATAGACCTTGACAGAGATTTCTACTTACGAAATTTATGATCACGACATTACGCTGCTTTGACGACCTTGATCTTGTTAATAAGATCAATTGCTTTATTATGAACATCTTTTCTTTTGAGCTATCTTCTCCCTGTTCCCCAAAAATGGACCGGACGAAGATGTTTAGACCCTTCCTCTATCTCTTTCTTCTGTCTTGTTTCCCTAGCCTAGCCCAGGCTTTGAAATTCCCACATTTTCAGAGAGGTAAGATAATGCTTGACCCCTCATTCATTTCTAGTGCGTGGCTCTGACGAGAATAGGTTCCAATGTAGTTCCAGTTGCGCCAAAGGCTGCCGCGGAGCTAACTTCCTTATTGCATCTGGACAACGTGAAAAGGAATGAAATATTTTCAGAGGCTATTCGGCTACTCGACTCTATGCAGTCCTCTTCTTCTTGCAATCAGCGCGCCGTCACGGACCTACTCATGTCTTGTCAGGCCTTGGAAGGTAACCAGAGGGAGCACGACCAAGATTTTTCCCTTCAATTAGACCAATTCAAATCTTTATATGCCGCTAGGCTGGCGGTGTGCGAGCTTAGGGGCGCGGGAGCAACCGTTCCTGACAAGTGCCTACCCATTCTTAACTCGTCCAAAGAAAATACCGAACCTCAATTTCATGAAACCTTTCATCGCGGCTCCAAGGAGCACCGCGGCGTCCCTGCTCAGCTAGAATCCTGTCTTCATTCTTTAGAATCCAGGCCTCAGTGGTGGACGAGTTACAGCAACAACCGTCAGAATGCAGCTGTTATGTGCCAGGCAGCACGCTTTGATATAGAACGAGACGAGCTGCTAAAACACCACAGGAAACTTGCTAAGATTACATTTGGGCTTACTGAATCTTTGAACCAGTCACTGACTGATGCTGCAAATGAAGCGGTCAAGCAACATGTTTTTCTGAATTTGATTAATGATCTACGTTCAAGAATAATCGCTGACTTACAGGATGTCGACGTTACCGCTCGCACCCGGTTTGCGTCATTTGTTAGTGAATTGGAGGTGCAAATACGTCAAACGAGTTCGGAGACGAAGGAGTTCATGGCCGATATCCTCTCAGATACAGGACTGCTATCGAAGGTTTGGAATTAGTACTTCGTTGTTTACCACGACCTTTAACCCTATCTTAGGACATCCGTTCGTCGATTCAGTCGATCCAGGATTTAAAGGAGAGGGTAAACGAGGCCTACATCGAATTGATGAAAAGGAACTCGGAATCCGCAGCCGCAGCACAGGAAAACCAACAGGCAAATATTGAAGTAGTCTCAGCGGTTCGGCAGTCTCTAGATCAGGTTAAAGATCAAATTCAGGTCCTCAACAATCAAGAATTCAGCCTCCTCCATTCCTCACTTGTAAGCCCTGTTTCCCCGACTTTTCTGCAAAATATGTTGATATATTGCAGCGATCTTTGAATGGGTTGATATTTTCAATGCACCAGAAGCAAACTTCTTTAGACCAGGTATCCCTACCCTGACAACTTAACAGACGATATCTGACCCCCAAAAGCGCGTGAAGCATTTCGACACCGCTTTTCAACAATTCGAATACAGAGCATCTTTGCTTCAGAATTGTTAATGGCGCAGATCTCAAATCACACGCAGTTCCAGAAGTCGTTTCGTGCCGATCTTCGGGATCGCTCAATCACTTCTCAACGGTGTGACTA
>NW_003052500.1:3053805-3073387 GCF_000003515.1 Uncinocarpus reesii 1704 | reverse complement strand
CTCATGAACGTTTCGGGTCGGACCCTGGGTCCGCGCCTATAAAATCATGGCTGTCGCGGGGAGGCGGTGCCGGCAGTGCTCTCGCTTGGCACGAGCAGTGCAACGGGGGGGAATAAGAAAGAAGAACAAGGCCGATGCGCGACCGCCACTGAGCTTGATACTCGTGCATGACGAGTTGGAGCTGGCGCCGGGAGAGCTGCGGATCCGCCGGGGAGGCGCTGAGCTATCGGCCCGCGGACATAATGGGATCAAAAGTGTGACGCAGAGTTTAGTCAAGGCTAATTTGCTGCCGGCGTCCTCTGCGTTGTCCAAGGGGGGAGGGAAGAACGGTGCTGCGGAGGACGTGGGTTTGCCGCCGATCCTGATCCGGGTGGGCATTGGAATTGGCAGGCCTGCGTCTCGCGATCCTAATACTGTGGCGGACTATGTTTTGCGGGAGATGCGTGCGGCTCAGTACCAGGAGACCTGTGCTCAGGCGGCGCCGTTTGCAGAGATTTTAGAGGCGGAAATGGTACGGATACAATCATGATTCCTTTCGTATTGAGTCTTGGATGGCGGGCATCGCAGGATGGCGTTTAGGAATTTGGCTTGGGATATACGGAGCGTTGCATAGAAGAAATACCCTATGATGCTTTTGCTATTTTTGGATTTACTATCTTGATCGTGTTAACGCAGAGGTCGCTTCATACCGTTGTTCAGACAGTATGACTTGTTAAAGACAACACTCTTTTTTTACCCACAGACGGTTCTATGTCAGCCTGACAATAAACAATCATGCCTCCCAAACCTCAACAGCTCTGATCGAGCATCAATTGAAATCGACTTTTGTCTAACCGGCTACAGCCTTGCCCGCTCTAGCTCTTTTTCTTTTACCCGCACCCATTTACGAATGACATCGACAAGCTTTTCCAATTCCTCCACTGAATTCCGCGCATGAAGGCATGCTCGAACCCGTTCGGTGCCGAGCGGCACGGTGGGTGACATTATCGCGCGCACCATTAGGCCTTCCTTTTGGCAGATCTTTGCCAGATCATGGGGAAATTTTGTCCTGAGCGAGAAGATAGGGGATGTGGGATGATGGTTGATGCATAGAATGGCGCTGCTTGCTGGTGCAATGTTGGCGAGGCTCGATCGAAGAAGCTCGATTCTCTGTTGCAGCTGCGCCTGGAGCTGTTCACGTTGCCCGTTGTTAGTTTAGAAGGCCCTAAAAGTCATGGAAGGGATGTAGGACGTACCGGCTCTGTTGCACCTTCAGCCATGAGCTCGTAGCTAGTACGGGTTGCAACCAGGCTGGGCAACCCAGTTGCACTGCTGAATATCAATGGACGTGCATAATTCGTCAAATACTCCCTTGTTATCGGGGCACATAGAACAATGGCTGGAGCAGAGTTAGCTTCCGTCTTCCGCGCTTTTGTAACGGATATTGGGAATGGCGACTCGTACCTCCATTGCTGGCGACAGCTTTGCCAAACGTATGCAATCTGATAAAGACCCTGTCCTCCACACCAAGACCTTGGACGATTCCTGCTCCGCGAGGCCCGAATATGCCCGTGGAGTGGGCTTCATCGACTATCAAGTGCCCATTGCTCAAGGGCAGCATTGATTCCAGCACGTCTAATATTTCTCGTATCGGTGCAAAGTCTCCCTCCATGCTGTAGAGCGACTCGACCGCCACGATGACATTGCGTTTCCCAGAACGTACCAAAGGATCCAGGTCTATTTCCTTTTGGAGCTTCTCTTGGAAATCCTCGACGGAATTATGCTTGAACGGCGTGCGTCTCCCGGCCCTGGAGAGTCGCATGCCATCATGCGTACTGGCATGGATCAACTCATCATACATGATGACATCTCCACGCTGCGGAATGCACGAATATATCCCGACATTGGCATCATATCCGGAATTGAACAGGCGGCCGCTGGGGGCATTGTGAAACCTGGCTAAAAACTCCTCTAGATCTTCGGCATAGTCGGTGTCCCCATCCAGTAGTCTGGAGCCGCTGCTGGCAATGCGGTGTGAATTGGATGTTTTGCAGAGATTGTCCAGGTACAGTTCACGGAACGCGGGTGAGATGGACAGAGACAGAAAGTCATTTGAAGAAAAGTCCGCGACGTCAGGAGGAAGCACCTTCAAGGCCCTGAGGCGTCCCTTGGCCCTTCTCTCCTCTAAGACGGCGCGAAAGGCTTCCAGGAGCGGATTTGTGGTCTTCATCACGGTCAACTAGATGGCAATGGGTGCTGACCATGGAAGAGAGGCTGGGAGCACAATTCCCAGGAACCCAGCAACTAAGCAAATATCGAGGAAATTAAAGGAACCTTGTGACGGAGCGAGGGACGTCCAGACACAAAAGCCTCGGATAATAAGCAGCAAGATATGTAATAGTTAACCAAGTCCAGGCGTTGGCGGCATCCCCGCTAAGGTGCAAGGAGCTTGTCCGATGCTGGCGATGATGGCGGACATGTTTGTTGACCGCCGGCGTGAGGCCAAAAACTGTTGGGAAAAGACGCAAAGATGAGACACCCAAAGGGCACCGCAGCGAATCGCAATAAATTCACGCGGTCGAAGCGCCCGTCCAGAGCCAGCGGCGTTCTTTGAATCGCAACCCCCAGCCCGGCGGCCAGGGTCCGTTGGATGGAGTCTTCCATGGGCATCGCTCCTCACTAGCAAACCTAGCACTCGATCGGCAGCGGGCTGCCAGGGCCGACCAGCAGCCTCTATATTTATGTTGACCTGGAGACCAGGGTCCGTTGGGCCAGTCTGCGCGTCATCACTCGACTGTCCCGGGTTCCCTCTTCACCGCGGGCGTCGCAGTCGCTCACCATGATCTCCTCGTTCGTCGGCAGCGGGCTCTGGCGCACTGCGCGTGCGTATCAGATCTACGGCGCCAACACGAACGTGGGAAAGACAGTTGTGTCGACCATCCTCTGCAAGGCAATTCCGTCGCGCCAGCCAGATGAGAAGCTTTGGTTCCTGAAGCCCGTGTCTACGGGACCTCTCGACGATGCAGATGATAGGTGCGTCGCCTGATTGTTGCCACCGTCTTGCATCGGCTGGGACGTGGATGCTGACACTGGCCGCCATTGGATGATATAGGCACATCAGCCGCTACGCAAAAGGGATCTCGACCAGATGTCTCTACCAGTTCGACGACCCTGTGAGCCCGCATCTTGCTGCTCGGACGAAACTGGTGAGCGGGCCCTGGAATTGTGTGGGACACAAACATTCAGTTAACTAATTGACTGCTTCCTCTCAGTGCCCTCCAGATAGCGAAATCCTCGAGGCAATCTCCAAGACCCTGAACAATTGGGCCCAGCAAGGTCCCGGCATCGCACTCGTTGAAACCGCTGGCGGAGTGCTTTCTCCGGGGCCCAACGGCAGCTTGCAAGCAGATTTATATCGGCCGCTACGGTTGCCTGTTGTCTTGGTCGGCGATTCTAGGCTGGGTGGAGTATCAGCGTCTATTTCCGCTTATGAATCTCTCTCGATTCGTGGGTACGACGTCGAAGGGGTCATTGTGTTTGAGGACCAGTACTACCAGAACCATGGATATCTACGGGATTTCTTTCACAAAAAGGGAGTCCAGCTGTACACACTGCCACAGCCGCCGGGCAAAGGAAGCCGGTGAAAGTTTGACCGCAGCCCCAAGGACGAGGAAGCAATGACTGCCTTCTATGAGCATGCATCTAGACACGATAGCATTGCTGCGCTCCTGGATGAACTCAAAATAAAGCACCAGCTCCGTGTTGAGCGGTTGGATAGCATGACTACCAGAGCCCACGAGACGATATGGTACCCTTTTACTCAGCATCATGGAATGACGCCAAAGAACATCACGGTGATCGATTCAGCCCATGATGATTGTTTCCAGACCCTGAAGTCTGACGCGAATTCAACCATCGACCAGACTTCCCACGCCGGCTCAGAACTATTACAGCCCACTTTCGATGGCTCAGCATCCTGGTGGACCCAAGGACTAGGTCATGGCAACCCTGAATTGGCTCTTACATCCGCCTATGCTGCTGGTCGCTATGGTCACGTCATGTTTGCAGGAAACATCCACGAGCCCGCACTGACACTAGCTGAACTGCTGCTCGACGCTACGCAGAATCCCCGGTTGAAGAAGGTGTTCTATACCGACAACGGAAGCACGGGAATGGAAGTGGCCGTGAAAATGGCGTTGCGGGCCGCCGCTGGTCGATATGGCTGGGATGCAAGCGCGGAAACTGTGAGCATTATCGGCCTCAAGGGCAGCTACCACGGCGACACGATTGGTGTGATGGATTGCTCTGAGCCTTCTACGTATAATAAGCGAGTGGAATGGTACAGAGGACGTGGTTATTGGTTTGATTTCCCCAAAGTACAAATGTCTAAGGGGATATGGAGCATTACGATTCCGGAAGAAATGAAGGCTTCTCTAGGGAGCGATGTTGAATTCCCCAGCCTATCCGCCATCTTCAATCTTCAAGCGCGACAGGATTCAAAACTTGCTCAAAAGTATAGAAGCTACATCAAAACTACTCTCGACGATCTGGTTGCAAAGCAAGGAATGAAATTCGGCGCTTTGATAATCGAGCCCATCATCCTCGGTGCTGGCGGCATGTTATTTTCGTAAGTACTCGAACAATCCATGGCCGGCACTCATTGAATTGCTGCTGAACTCCATTTCAGTGATCCCCTTTTCCAACAGTCTCTCATTCAAGTCATTCGCGAAAACCCTCGGATATTCACACAATCCTCTAACCCGTCGCCGTCGTCTCCGTCAACCAACTGGTCCAGTCTCCCCATCGTTTTCGACGAAGTTTTCACCGGCCTCTACCGTCTCGGTCGCCGCACCGCCGCCTCCTTCCTCCAAACCCATCCAGACATCGTCGTTAACGCCAAGCTCCTGACCGGCGGTCTGGTTCCTCTCTGCACCACCTTGGCGAGCAACGAGATTTTCCAGGCCTTTGACAGCCCACACAAGCATGACGCCCTACTTCACGGACACAGCTACACTGCGAATGCGCTTGGCTGCAGCGTGGCAGTTAGCTCGGTGCGGACGATGATGGATATGGAGGACAGCGGCTATTGGCGGGGATATTCCAGGGATTGGGACGAGCAGGGAACCCAGCAGGGAGAATCTCCTGTTGTCGATGCGGGCGGCCCGGCCGTGTGGAGTACATGGTCACAGGGCTTGGTGAGAGATTTATCGTTCGCGGCAGAGGTGGAGAGCATATTTGCGTTGGGGACTGTGTTGAGTATCACCTTGAAGGACAGCCAGGGTGGCGGAGGTCTGTGTTCTCTCTCCTTTCCTTTGTCTTGAGCCAATTTTTTGTGGCATTTTACTGATCCCTAGTCTATAGGCTACACGTCTACCGCTGCAAGCGGGCTACAGAAACAGTTGACCGCTGGACAGAACGGATTTAACGTGCATTCTAGAGTTCTGGGGAACGTGCTCTACCTCATGGCCAGTGTAACATCGAAAGCAGAAACGCTTTCGAGAATTGAAGGGCTCCTTCGAAAAGCGTTGCTTTAAAAAGTCTACCCTCCATAGTTCCGGTTGTATTAGACCTGTTAAAACTAGCTACTTCTCGCCGCATTATGGGCTTGACCCTGGGCATATAAACAGAGATGAAACAAAAAGATCTTTTCGCGCCCAAAATCCATAAATCTAATGCACGATCCTGACTTTTTTTTGTAAAAAAAAAAAAAAACGTGTTTATACATTCGCTTGCGCCTGGGACTTATCTTTGATCTGTTGCTGTTCCTGAACTCCAGAGGTAGCGGGATTCTCAGATGTCGCTTTTCCACGATATTGACCCCGCTCAAATGGCGGCATGGGATAGTACCCCCACCTGTCAAAAATCTTCTTGTCTTCTTCCCAGCCAGAGCAGTCTGTAGTCAACATCTTCTCTCCGGTGAAAATGGCGTTGGCGCCGGCCTGGAAACAGGTCACCTGCTGTTCTTCAGTCATGGAAATGCGCCCGGCCGCCAATCTGACGATAGAAATAGGCAGAACAATACGTGCTGTCGCGACGGTACGTAAGATCTTGTCGAAAGCGATCATTTTGCGGTCCCCGAGGGGTGTTCCTTTGATCGGTACCAGTGCGTTGACTGGGAATGATTC
This sequence comes from Uncinocarpus reesii 1704, assembly GCF_000003515.1. Classification (NCBI taxonomy): domain Eukaryota; kingdom Fungi; phylum Ascomycota; class Eurotiomycetes; order Onygenales; family Onygenaceae; genus Uncinocarpus; species Uncinocarpus reesii. The sequence goes on along the minus strand of NW_003052500.1, from coordinate 3,067,283 downwards.
AGGATGAGAGGGTAGGGTGGCGACCGTATGTATCAATCCAACGCGGTCAGAGTCTTCTTCTCCCAATCCCAGAATACCACCAGAGCAAACATTGATCCCAGCATCGCGAACATGTCCGAGTGTTTGCAGTCGCTCGTCGTATGATCTTGTGGAGATGATTGATGGGTAAAATTCCCTCGACGTATCCAAATTGTGGTTGTACGCCGTCAGTCCCGCGTCCTTGAGCTCCTTTGCTTGATCGCCATCGATCATACCCAGGGTAACGCAGACTTCCATTCCCATAGATCGCACGCCAGAAACCATTTCTTTGATGTTTCGCAAATTGGTCTTCCGGCCGCGCATGTCACGCCAGGCGGCGCCCATGCAGAAACGGGTGCTACCATTCTCCTTGGCCACTCTTGCAGCTTCGAGAACGGAGTCGACGGGACTGAGTTTCGTGGCTTTCAGGCCTGTGTTGTAGCGGGACGATTGAGCGCAGTAGGAGCAATCTTCACTGCATCCACCAGTTTTGATATTCATGAGAGTGCACATTTGAATCGCCGCAGGATCGTGGAAGCGTCGGTGGATGGTGGCCTTGACATTACGGTATAAGCATTTACTACATCACAATGACCACCCGCTAGACATTGCTGCTAGCGATTGAATTCTTTGGGAGGGGGATAAACATACAGACGCATATGTCAGTTCATTCAATGGGGTATCATAAATCTTCTGAATCTCCTCGCGGGACCAGTCCATCCGAGGCCCAGTTGCCAACAAGGCACCCTGAAGGGCATTGTTTACCGGGGAGGACGGGCTTGCAACAAGAGGGATAACTGTGTTCTGCACTGTGCCATATGATCGGCGCAACAGTGACCGCGAAACAGCAACTCGGGGAAGGGATAACGCTGCCATTGCGGGTGATCTGGTGGTGTGTATAGAGTAGGTGACTGAGGCTTGTTTTGAGGGCCAGCCTCGAGAGACGTTTCCCCTCAATTGCAGCACACAGTTCCCCAGGATGACGAGGAGACCGCAATTAGTCAAAAGGTTCCGAGGGATCACTGTCTTCTCGGCGGCTGATGGTGGGGTAGTTTCGAGAGGGAGCTCCGTGGGCGCTGGTGTTGAGTTTGCTAGCCCGCACAAATCGTTAGCATTGCCCCAACAAAAAGACAACTCTCTATGCGCCAATGACGGTGGAGGTATTGCACAGCGCTTACCCGTGCCCTGGATTGCTCAACGCCCTTCCGATCACAGTCCTTGTCCGCAGATGTGCGTCTCTGATGCTGATTGACGTCGATGAAGTCCAGCGCTCCCGCTTTCGGCCACCGGACGGATGCGGTTCAAAGCGGCAATCCTCGGCTCCCATATCTGATTATGTCATCGTACATTAGTCATCAAGCTTGGTGCACTAGTCCGCATTCGGCATTGCTGTTTGTTCTGTTTGTTTCTTTCATATTCGTCTATTATTATATTCGTCTCTATTTCACAGAATCTACATGTAGGTATCATGATTGCCGTCTCGTCAGAGGCCGTCTCTTGCGCTCTAATTCTTCTGCTCGCTCCCTCTCAACTTCAGAAATCCGGTCGATCCTCGTTTAGCGAATGCCCACGAAATCTGGTTCGCAAGCTTGAAATCAACTCCCAGGTCTTCCGCAAACTTCCACACCACTGCAGGGTTCTTTTGGAACAATCTCCCCACTAACACCGCATCCAGACCCTCTCGCTCAAGCAAGTCGTTTGCTTGTTTGCCGTCTGTGATGCTTCCCACGGTTCCCACCGCGATCCGGTCTTTCACTGCCTTTTTCACGGCGATGGCGAAATGCGCCTGGAAAGCCGGGCCTAGTGTTATCCTCTGATCAGGATGATTACCTCCTGAACTAATATCAAGGAAATCCACCCCTCCTTTTTCCACTACCGCCTGCGCAAAACGCACGGTATCTTCCGACTTCCAGCTTGGCAAATCCGGGCGAGATTCCTCTAGCCAATCGCTTGCAGATACGCGGAGGAACAATGGCATGTCTTCGGGCATGTTTTGGCGGGAAATGTCAATAATCTCAAGAGTAAGTCGAATCCGATTTTCAAAACTTCCTCCGTATTCATCCGTGCGATTATTCGAAACCGGTGAGAGGAACGAGTACAGGAGATATCCGTGTGCGTTATGGATTTCGATATAGTCAAACCCAGCTTTAACCGCGCGTCGAACAGCTGCTCCCCACGCTTCTTTGAATTCTTCAATATCCGCTTTTGTCATCGCCTTGGGTTGGCCCATCCGGGTAGAATAAGGAATGTCACTGGGGCCTTTGATATCGTCCGGCCATCCGTTGGCTTCTTCCACGGCAATATCGCCCGTCGCAAGGAACGGGGCTAGGGTGCTTGCTTTCCGGCCCGCGTGCGCGAGTTGGACTCCAACGGTTTGACTCTGACTGTGGACAAATTCGACAAGGCGTCGCATGGGCTCGATTTGGGAATCCTTCCATAAACCCGCGTCTTCGGGGGAGATCCTGCCTTCTGGAAGGACAGAAGTAGCTTCAATCAGCATGAATCCAGGCCCGCGCAGTGCGATGCCGCCAATGTGAGCGATGTGCCAGTCTGTCAGATGTCCATCTTCGGAAGAATATTGACATAGAGGAGACAACTAAGAATAAATCTGTCAGCTAATCTCATTCAGAAGCACCCAACGGTACCCGTTTGGAAGCGTACCCCAATGCGATTCTGGAATGTTACACCCCGCAATTTTAGAGGTTGGAACAACTTGGGCGGCTTCGTTCCATCTGACTGGGGATCTGCCGCCGTACCAGCTCTGGGATTCTGATAAGGAGAGAAATAACTTATTCCAGGAGCAGCTTCATTCCGGACGCCTTCTAAACTCTTAGCCAAGGGCATTTTGAAGAACAATAGTAATTTCTTCGAAGCAAAGATATATCTATTCAGCAGGCTGAAGAATTATCCGCAAAGCAAAACCTTGAAAACTCGCTCGCAAAAAGCGCATACAAAGCACAATATATACAAGAAGAAGAAGCACTTGCTTTATAATCGAAAGAAAAAGAATTGAAAATTTTAGAAACGTACAGAAACAACCTGCGCGAGAATCCCCCGGCAAAAATCCGGGGACTTGATTACTAACTTCTGAGTAAATGCTCGTCATTTCGGCAATTCGAACAACCGAACAAGCCAATCAGAAACAAAAGGGCGGCAAAAAGGGTGAAAAAGCATGGATTTAACGGAAGAATGTATGCTGCAAAAAGTTCTGACAACAAAGCTCGATTATGCAATAAACCCGCCCATCTATGCCCTTGCCACATATTCCTAGTTTTCCTTTAGTATTAGGAATAAGCCATCTCCTTTTATTTCCTTAACTGTAAGCTGTTAAAAGGCAGGACAGTTGCTGAGAATTTGCCCCCAAGCTTAGGCGTTCGTATACCCGCAAGGGCAAATATTTATGGGCATTTAGTATTTGTAAGAGTGATATATGGTAGGGGCCTGTATGGCGGAACCATAAGAAAGCGAAGTCAAGCACGTTAAGGTCGAATTCAAAGGGTGCTCTTCCCCTATGACTTTGGATTCGGACACGTTAATATCTGTCCAAAGCAAAAGGTTTAAAAACACTTACCACAAGGAGTGAAGTTGGAAACCTCATTTCAAAAGTAGCACGGATGCAACGACTCAAAAGAGAGCAATATTATCCCCAATGGATCCGTTTGCGTGCAGACGGTAAACACCCTTGAAATGGTATATATTTAAGAGAGCTTAGTCCAACCGACGTTGGCAATTAGGTAGGTATTCTTATAGTAGAATGTTGCGATAGTGCCATAATATAGGCTTCCGGTATTCGAGCTCCAACTGAGTGTATAATCCGTGGTGGCTAGTTGCTCGAAAGGTTAAGAGCCACTTATAAGTACACTCCGAAACCTTCGGGCGAGTTGTCTAAACAAAAGTGAGTCAGAATTGGATTCAACAGTAACCGATCTGACGAAAGTCAGTGATGCGACGAAAGTGAATCAAACCTTTGAACATGTAAAGCAAATACTGCGACGAAAGCCAGTTATGTGACAGAACTTAATCAGAACAAGGACCAACTGTGACTGATCCGACGAAAGCCAGAAATGTCATAAAAGTGAAGCCAAACTGAGGTATCAATTCAGTGAAGGCCCTTTGTAATTAAAAGCCTATGCTCACTTGGCTGAAGAGTATTGTGATAGAGGTAAGTCACCTTAGAAAGCAGGAGGGAAGTGGCATAACAAAAGCCACTTGTCCCTGCATAGGTAATAGTATTGGTGAAAGCTGGCTCAAAGAATCTGCATCATATTAATTGAATGAGTGTGTGAGAAGAGGAAAGGAAGCCTTGGGAGGTCGACTGTAGGAACTCTGGGTATTTGGACAGAGGATCAACAAGCCACCCTTGAACCCGGTACCGGAGAGCTTTTGTGACAGCACACGGTTCAGGATTCAAGCTCATCCATGTCGGTTTTTATTCCATTTGGAAAGTGGGATGGTGTACTCTCCATGGCGATTTATATAAGGAGAATTGATAGGAATCTAGGCTTGGGAGGATGCACTGTAAAGTACATATAATGAGTTAGCTGATTTGTTGGAGTAAGATGTAAACAAAAGGTGAGGGAGCGGGTTTCTCACAAGTTTCAGGACCCGGCGCCTTTGGATATTTTTCGGAGTTGTCGTAGCTTGAATAAGGCCTCCCATGGGCCGTATAAGATTTTATTGTATTCCCAAGAATTCGTATGTCGATTCCGCTGAAATGTTGAAAGGACAATAGAGATTGATCAAGGAGAAGTTTAAAATATTTAAGAAATGCTGCTGGGCTTCTATGGCTGCCTGTCGTACCATGACTGTATCCGCTTCAGCGTCAATCATGTCGTGTTCAAGCAGGATCAGCCTTAATTCGCTCCTCAATCCGTGCAACGGTTTCGACAAGCTCCGCGTCTTCACAGAGATATCGCTCTCACTCGAGTACCGCACCGCGCGCGCGGTCATTCGCGGAAAACCTTTGGCTAAGTTTCAAGTAAAGGGAGCCAGTAAGTTTTGCGACAAGAATGCCATAAATGATACTGCGATGAAAGTTGTATGTTCCGACGAAAATGGTATGTTCTAAACAAAGTGATAAGTTGCAATAAATGACATATTATTGTGATAAAAGTGTTCTCCTGAGGGTATACAGTATGCAGGCCTCAGTTCCCATATTTCATGCTAGAGTAGCAACATAAAATAATATGCAGTTGCTTGCATTGTTAGGAGAAGCAGATGCCTGATATGGAGATGTGTAGAGGTTAGAACTTTGAGCTGCACAAAGGTGGGTTTTATAGTAGAAGAGAAGAAGGCTCTCCAGTGAAGGGTGAAGGTCACTTTTCAAATCACTAGGGGTGAGGGTCAAAATGTGAATATCCGACGAAAGGGAATGTGAAAGGAAAGTGAAGAATTTCCGACGAAAGTGAATGTTCCGACGAAAGTGAAATTTAATTCATATACCTGGTTTGACAATTAATATAGTGATGGTAACAGTGGAGAGGTGATAGAGCCAAGTCAGATATCAACTGTAGTATTGGAAAGGTGCACTTTGGGGATTTGTTTCAAAACAGGGCTTAGATGCTTTCATTTATCATCTGAGTTGCCGAAGGACAACTTTCTTGGTATAAAATTCCCATATGGGGGGCCACAGTGCCATAGTTCGCCAAAATAGGCAATCTATAAGGCTTTGAAAGTTCCATGTAACAGGAGGTCTTTGAGCCAAAGGTTTGGCGAAGCAGCCTTACGCTTCACGTAACCAGGGGAGCCAGACATTCACTTAGTATTAGGCGTATGGTAGCCAGATTATAGGACTTGGATTATAGTATTCCAATTGAGCCCGCAGTGAACGGCTCGAGAACCCGCCTAGATATCAGCTGGGATCTGGGATAGCTAACAGAATGATCCGAATTCGACCGCCTAAAAGGCAATGCCAATGGCTCACCTGTGAGAAAGGGATGTAACCTTCACCATGATGTCCAAAACACCGCCCCTCCTCAAGATTGCGAGAGACGTAATTTGAAAACTGGCGTGGTTAGGATCCAGTTTGGCTTACCCGGGTGATTAGACGGGGCATTTTTCGGCGCATCAAGGAATTGTCCCCAGGTGCGGAATTCGCCATCGCCGCTTCACGGAAGTGATGCATCCGCCAGGACACTTCACGTTCCGTCTCCGGAAACTCTCAATCCAACAAGCTGTATCGGATATTGAAAGTTGAAGTGAATCTCAAACGTGAACACTGGGCTTGATAGGCTTCCGTGGGCAACCTTGAAGACTCGAGCTTCAGCCTTATGAAAATGATCTATGACGCTTTCCCTCCCTGTGTTCCTGGTATATCGTGATTAAATCCCGGGTAGAATGGAGGATGAACATGAGCATTTCGCTCATTACTTCCTCTATTTAGAGCACCTCTCTCGACCGGTCAGGCTTGGATAGCCCACAGGACTCACTAACGGTACAATGCCGCTGCCAATACAGGTACCGCCCCAAATCGATCCACCACCGCCTTACCCGGCGAGGTATCACAGAGCGGAGGGTGAGCATGAGCACCTAAGAGTGTTTCGGGGAACTTTCACGGTTTGTGTTCCTTGCCAGTATCACATCGTCGATAACTGACCACGATTGATAGATTGGAAACCGAGAACTTGAAACGTCTGGGACTTATGATTCGCGTCACAGGTAACTAATTGAACGAAACTCGCTCACAGGCGTTTGCTTTGTCTTTGTCTGAATCAATTAGTCGTCTGCGTCTGGCATCGTTCCGCGCGCGGATGAAAGTAGACGCGATGAATCCCCTTTCGCACAGAATTATCCCATCCATGTCAGTTGACGGCTAATGTCGAGCTGGGCTGCAGCGCCGTATTCAGTTTTGAAGACCACCCGGCCAGGCGACCCAGCGACGCGCCAAATGCAAATGCAAATGCAAATGCAACGGCAACGGCACGCATCCACCCCACAGTACGCGCAGACTGTCCGAATTTAGTGAGGCCAGGGTTATCTCCAATACAAAGAGTACGAACGCCGGAAAGGCTGGATGGGGCGCGCCAACAGTGGCTGGAAGACAGGCTGTCGATGGAGCAGCGCCTCCGGGTCGAAAAGGAGAACAATCAGAAGCTGAGAGAGTGGATCATCAAGGAGAGGAGAGAGATGCGAAAAGAGGTGCAAGACCGAGTGCACGAGCTGCGGATGGCGGAGGGTGTCAAGAATGAGAATGCGTCGTTGAAGGAGGAGATTGAGCAGCTAAAGCGTCGCCTTGCCAGATGCGAGGTGGACGAGCAAACAGACGACGAAGACTGATTTGATAGCGATGTTGATTAGCAAAGCCAGCCTAGCAGATAATAATAATTGATGAGACTCACTTTTGATGCCGAAACCGACGTCGTGGAAGATCGCCAGCCAGGGTCTGCGGCGGTATTCCGTGGCACCAGCCGGCTGTTTTTCCCGCTGGGATGCTGCAGGCGATCAACATTCCGAGCTCGTATCCTTAAGAGCCGCGTCCCTTGCATTCGCAGCGCCTCCTGCATGAATCACGCACCAACAATAACCAACCATGGCCTCTCCCAACCTCGAGCTCTACGGCTACTTCCGCTCCTCGTGCTCCGGCCGCCTGCGCCTCGCCCTGCACCTCAAGTCGCTTCCCTACACCCGCCACCCCGTCAACCTGCTCAAAGGCGACCAGCTAGCCGACGCCTACAGAGCCCTCAACCCAACCAACACCGTCCCGCTCCTCGTCGTGTCCAACCTCCCCGACAACCCGTCCCCGTCCTTCGCGTCTTTCACCATCGGCCAATCCGTCGCCGCCCTCGAATTCCTCGAAGAAGCCTTTCCCAACGCCCGCCCGCTTCTGCCCCCGCTCTCGAACCTCGCCGCGCGCGCTCACGTCCGCTCCATCTGCCTCGTTATCGCCTGCGACGTGCAGCCCGTGACGAACCTCAAGATCCAGAAGAGAGTCAAGGCGCTCAGCGGTGATCCGGCTGTCTGGTCGCGCGAGCTCTCTGAGCAAGGGTTCGGTGCGGTGGAGAAGCTGCTGGAGCGCAGTGCAGGCCGGTTCTGTGTGGGCGATGAGATTACGCTGGCCGATGTGTGTCTAGTTCCGGCCATCTGGTCTGCGCAGCGGGTGGGGATGGATCTGGCGCAGTTCCCGAATGTGAAGAGGGTGTTTGAGGAGATGTTGAAGGAGGAGGCCGTCCAGATGGGACATTGGCAGAAACAAGAGGACACGCCAGAGGAATTGAGGGCATGATTGTGATTTTATGATTTTCTTTTCCTAACTTATTGGTGGAGGTTCTCTGGGGAGGCTCAGTGACAACTTTTCAAACAAAACTGGGGATTGCTTCGGGTGTCTTCGTCTCAGATTTCTACTTAAAGGATACGGAGTAGCTTTACGGAGTATTGTCTAATCAATCGATAGTTTTCGTCATCATTTTTTAAGCCGTTAACAAAACCCATATGTAACGTCAATCAAAACACATTTACATGAATTCTAATCCAGCAACCAATCCATCAGTTGATCTGATGACCGGGCTCAATGACAGCAAAGCAATCGCCGAACCCAACATAGCTTCCCTCCTGGCCTGCCATTCCTCTCAGGGTGACCTCATCGCCATCCTCCAAGAACTTCCGCTCCGAGCCATCGGCCAATTTGATGGCAGTCTTTCCGCCGTTGGTGTTCTCCAACAGACTGCCGAACATGCCGGGCTCAGTTCCAGAAATGGTGCCGGAGCCGAGCAGGTCACCGGTGTTCATGTTGCAGCCCGTGACGGAGTGGTGGGCCAGCATCTGCGAGAAAGACCAGAGCAGGTTGTTCGCGTTGGTCTTGGCGACAGAGGTTGGCTGGCCGCCCTTGTTCTTCAATTCGAACTCCAGCTTGATGTCGTATGCGGAGTCGGGTCTCTTTTCGCGGAGGTAGGGGAGGATCGACTCACGGTTTGCCGGCTCCAAACCCTGGGTGCGGAACGGCTCGAGAGCGTCCATGAGGACGATCCAGGGGGTGATAGTGGTTGCAAAGTTTTTGGCGTTGAACGGACCGAGCGGGATGTATTCCCAAGCTTGGATATCACGGGCAGACCAGTCATTCATCAGCACGACACCGAACAGGTGGTCTTCCGCCTCAGCAATGGGAACTGGATCACCCATCTTGTTGGGGGTGGCAACAAAAGCAGCCAGCTCCAGTTCAATGTCCAGTCTCTTGCAGGGAGAGAAGACGGGCACCTTGGGGTCCGCGGCGGGGTTGGCCAAGATCTGGCCGTTGGGACGGCGGATGGGAGTGCCCGAAACAACCACAGACGAGGCACGGCCGTGATAGCCAACTGGAAGATGCTTGTAGTTGGGCTGCAAGGCGTTATCGGGGCCACGGAAGAGCACACCAACATTGTAGGCGTGGTTGAGGCCAGCGTAGAAATCGGTGTAGTCGCCAATCTTCATGGGCAGGTGGTTGGTGGCATCCTTGCGGGGGATAAGCGCAGTCTTCTTGAGCTCCTCATTGTCCTTCAAAACCTCGGGGTGCGAGGTGTTGGCCCGGAAGATGTCCTGCAGGTACTCGCGGACCTGACGGTGCACTGGTCGCCCCAGCGCAGCAAACTCGTTGAGTACGGGCTGCGCAAAGACATCAATGTGCGGCTGGAAGGCAGGCAGCTTCGAGAAACCGCCGGCGGAAGCAAACGTGAAGAGATCCAAGGCATAGTCACCAATGGCAATGGCGGGCCGCGGGGTTGCGGAAGGAGCGGTGGAGATGACGCCAAAGGGGATATTGGCCAGCGAGAAGGGGGAGCTGGCGGGGATGTCCAGCCACGATTGAGAAGCCATGGTGCCCGACGGTGCAGCAGAGAAGAGGCGGACGGAGGTGGTGATGGAGCAGGACAGATACGCGGTGAGGGAGGGAGACCTGGAGCAGAGCAAATGGACGCAGTGCAGCGACCGCATGGCGTTGATTAAGAAGCGCATTTCTGGTTCTTGCATGTTGACTAATCGCGGGGTGCAGCCCCTCCATTTGAGTGCAGCCAATCGCACGCCGTTCCGCCCTGACTGCTTACCTCATCCCGCCAGCCAATCAGCCTCTTCCAAGCGCGGGGAAGTGCGGAATTCGCCCGCCCGGCTAGTTGCGGGATTACGTCATCGCTGCGGGGTGTTTACGCCGAAAGGGGTTTAGCGCAGCCCCGAGAGGTCGGAAATAACGGGATTGCTCCCCGATCCAAAGATACCGCGATCGTGCTGCGGCTGCCCGCCAATTCCCAGGTATCAGGCGATGGGCTGTCGCTTCGGCTCCGGCTCTATCGCGGTATTAATAAGATACATCGCCCTTTTTGACGACAGCAGCCCAGACTCCAATTCCAATCGCCCCCGGCAGATAATCGTCGTTGCACAAGAGAATCAACTGTCAGAATGCCCGTCTCCAATTTCTCAGCCCCCGAGAAATACTCCTACCTGAACGGCTTCGGCTCCTATCACGAGTGTGTCCCCCATGATCCTTATATCGCGACCCCAGGGCTAACACGTAGGGCAGAACCGAAGCTATCAAGGGTGCTCTTCCCGTCGCACAGAACTCGCCCCAGAAGCCCCCACTGGGCCTCTACGCTGAGAAGCTCTCCGGAACAGCCTTTACCGCTCCCAGGCACGAGAACCAGCAATCATGGCTCTATCGAATCCTGCCCTCGGCCGCACATGAGCCATTCGAGGATGTAGACCCTTCCACATATCACACGTCGCTGACCAAGGACGCCTCGTCACTGCGCCAGATCCCCAATCAGCTCCGCTGGAACCCATTCGATCTCGATGAGAATGTCGACTGGGTGCGTGGATTGCATTTGGTCGCAGGTGCCGGTGACCCAACGACCAAGACCGGTTTGGGCATCCTGCTTTTCGCTGCCGGCAAAGACATGGGCAACGAAGCCTTTTATTCCGCCGATGGTGACTTCCTGATCGTTGCCCAGCACGGTGTCTTGGATATTCAGACAGAATTGGGCCGCATTCTCGTGCGACCAAATGAGATCTGCATTATCCCTCGTGGTATCAGGTAGGTTCCAGGAGTTGTAGTGCCTTTTTTTTTGTTTTTGGGGCTCCATGTGCTCACACCGTCTCAGATACCGTGTGACCCTCCCTGAAGGCCCGGTCCGTGGCTACATCTGTGAGCTCTACCAGGGTCACTACCAGCTCCCTGAACTTGGCCCCATCGGCTCCAACTGTCTCGCCAATGCCCGTGATTTCCAGGCTCCCACGGCTTATTTCGAGGACGAAGGCGAAGAACCCACCGAATGGAAACTCATTAGCAAATTCAACAACAACCTCTTCTGCGCCAAACAAAACCACACCCCCTTCGACGTTGTCGCCTGGCACGGCAACTACTACCCATACAAATACGACCTCGGCCGCTTCAACACCATTGGCTCCATCTCCTACGACCATCCCGATCCCTCCATCTTCACCGTCCTCACCGGCCCCTCAGATCACGTCGGCACCGCAATTGCTGACTTTGTCATCTTCCCTCCGCGCTGGCTTGTCGCCGAGGATACCTTCCGCCCTCCGTGGTACCACCGCAACACCATGTCTGAATTCATGGGTTTGATTTGCGGAGACTATGATGCCAAAGTGGGCGGTGGCTTCAGACCCGCGGGAGCCAGTTTACATAACGTCATGAGCTCCCACGGCCCTGATGCCTCAGCGCACGAGGGTGCTAGTAACATGGAATTGGTGCCGAAGAAGGTCGGCGAAGGGAGCATGGCATTCATGTTTGAGAGGTAAGGTTGCCCCGCCATTATGATATAATCTCGATCTAGACGAACTCACATGTGATAATAAAATCTAGTTGCCTGATGGTTGGTGTCTCTGAATGGGGCCTCAAGACCTGCGAGAAGGTGCAGGAAGATTACAATGACGAGAGCTGGACTCCATTGAAGAGACACTTCAAGAACCCGGAAAAGAACTAACCCTTTGTACTACCCTTGAAATACTTTCTCCGGCCCTTTTTTTTTTTTTTCTACACTTGGGAGGCTAGATTGAGTTATGACAATCAGTCACAGGTCTCCTGCCAGGGAAAAAAAAATTGTATATAGCTTAATACTCATGATCTATCTCCTTCTACGTCATCCTGGCTATCTCTTCAATCTACAACCGCCTCTACGGGTTAGTGGGTGAAATGAGTTGGTTTGGTTAAATGACCGAGATGTTTGTTTGCCGGCGATGCATGACTCTGTTTGTGATTTCGCCCTGCCCGGTTCTGTGGATGGCCAGCCCGGTCGTGAACCTCAAGCATCGATTCCGTGAAACCCCTTGCTGTGACACAAATGTGCCACCTGCATAGAGGTGTGATATCTCGCATGGTGCTAAAAGCACAGGGCAGGAATCACCCGTCGCTGTCCCGGGGGCTGGTTGACTTCATGTGAAAATCATAAAATCACGTATTGCATGATTGGTGCTCTATGTGTTTATTGGTCATATCGGTCGTCAATATAAAATATGTATGTACAGCAAAATATCCGAAATAGCCGCTTTATAGCCAAGCAAAGTGAAAGCAGGTAGTGTCACAAATGAGAAAAAAACGGGGCCTCGATCCACGGTATCGCGCTCACCGAAAAGGCCAGGGCGAAAGTGCTCTGTAGAACAATCAACTTCCCAACTACCTCAGGTCTGCCCACTCCTTGATCTCCGCCTTCATCGCATCCTTGACAATGGCACCGCACATTTTCGCGTACGGGTTGGTATGTACCGCCATCTGCTTCGCCACTGGATTTCCGTATCTTCCTCCCGCCTGAAAATCAAAGCTTGCCAACTCCTCTAGCCGGTCGTCGCTCGCGTCTTGTAGAGTGGGCGGGAGGAATTGGTTTCGGCCGTCTGCGGAGGAAGGGTCGGTACGAGCGGCCTTGTAAAGAATGTAAGCGCGGTGGGTGTACGCGTTGGCCAAGATGCGTGCTTGGAGTGGCGAGACGGGTGATGTTGGGGTGTTTGGGGTTAGGAGGGTGATAGCGTCGGCGAGGTCGGAGAAGATCTGTGAGACTGGCGTTGGCGTAGTTGCTGGTGCTGATAACGAGGAGGAAGACGGCTCTTTGCTTTCAGCGTCGACGAGTAGACGGTATGCTTGAGCGCGATTCACATAGGCCGAAGCATATTTGGGGTGGTCTGTGATCAGCGCTGACAGTTCGGAGATAGTTGTTTTGATGGCGTCGATTGAGGGAGAGGCATCTGTAGTTTGTATGCGGCGGATCGCTTGTATTTCGCGCTCTTGAAGGGCGGGCAGTTCAGACTCAGAGATATGCGGGAGTGGAGGGAGTGATTCGTCGGTCTGTGCCGTCGACGACGCTGGTGAAGGAGACGATTCTGCGTCGAAAAGCGCCTGAAGAACTTTGGAGTCGTTTGACGAGAGGTTTGGCTTCGCTGCCCCGGCTGCGAACGGTGATGGCGCCATGTTGGTCTGATTGAAAGCTCGTGGGTTCAGATGAAAGGGTTGGAGTGAAGGAAGTTTTTTGCGACTTTGGGTGTCGTCACAAGGA
>NW_003052500.1:3051348-3053696 GCF_000003515.1 Uncinocarpus reesii 1704 | reverse complement strand
TGTATGCTAATAAGCCGACAAGCCGACAGGCGAATGTGCAAAATAAGAATAGCCGTGACGTAAGCGGGTGCGAATAAACGCTTCTATCCGGGGTCGGTGGGTATGCTGATTGGACAGCATCCCAAACAGCCGGAATTACCCGGTTATGCCGGCAGTATCCCAACACTAAGCTCTCGCGCGTGGGACGGGACGGCCGTGGCGCTGGAGGGCAGGCAGTATCGTCGGGGAATATCATGTTCTGTGGTAGGACTTGATGGGTCTTGCGGCCAACAGGCAACTGGCAACTGCTGACCTTGAAAAGCTTTTAACTAGCGAGGAGCGTCTCCCATCTCCAGTTTCTTTTCTGCACGAACTCCTGTCAAGCCGCTGGATCTCCTTTCGCCTTGTCCCAAGCACCACATATAAACTCGCCTCGAGAAAGAACAACTCACACGACCGCAACATGGCCCCAGTAGCTGACTCCCCAGTCCTTCAGCCAACCGCTGATCTCAACCAATATCGAGGATACGACCACGTCCACTGGTATGTTGGAAATGCCAAACAGGCGGCTTCATACTATGTCACCCGTATGGGATTCGAGAGGGTGGCGTATCGCGGCCTAGAAACCGGCTCCAAGGCGGTAGCTTCCCACGTTGTTCGAAATGGAAACATCACATTCATCTTGACGTCCCCCCTTCGATCCTTGGAACAAGCCTCTCGTTTCCCCGAAGACGAAGAACTCTTGAGGGAAATCCACGCCCACCTTGAAAAGCACGGTGATGGTGTCAAGGATGTTGCTTTTGAAGTCGACTCGGTAGACGCCGTCTTCTCAGCCGCTGTCGCGAACGGTGCTGAGGTTGTTTCCGGTGTCAGAACACTAGAGGACGAGACTGGCGAGATCAAGGTCGCAACGATTCGGACGTATGGGGAAACCACCCACACCCTCATTGAACGGTCAGCATACACCGGCGGATTCATGCCCGGATACCGAATGGAAAACAGCGTCGATCCCACTTCCAAAATGCTCCCACAGGTTGTCCTTGAGAGGATAGATCACTGCGTCGGCAACCAGGACTGGAACGAAATGGAAAGAGTCTGCGACTAGTAAGTCAGTTGCGCCTAATCTGTTTTGCAACTTGCTAAGACTCCATAGCTACGAGAAAATCCTCGGATTCCACCGATTCTGGTCTGTTGATGACAAGGATATTTACACGTAAGTGATCTGATCCGAGTCATGCAGTGGTCACAACGATGGCTAACCGTTGAAATAGCGAATTCTCCGCTCTGAAGAGTATTGTCATGGCATCGCCAAATGATGTCGTCAAAATGCCAATCAACGAGCCCGCGAAGGGAAAGAAGCAATCCCAGATCGAGGAATATGTCGACTTCTACAGCGGTGCTGGTGTGCAACACATTGCGCTCCGAACTGACAACATCATCAACGCGATCACCAACCTCAGGGCTCGCGGTGTGGAGTTCATCAAGGTTCCCAGCACCTACTATGATGACATCAAGCTTCGCCTCAAGAAACAGGGCTTAGTCCTCAACGAAGATCTTGAAACCTTGCAGAGCCTAGATATCCTCATCGACTTCGATGAGAACGGCTATCTCTTGCAGCTTTTCACAAAGGTATGCGCCCTGGTCGTGTGACTTCGATTCTGATATAACTCCTGCTAACGGTATCCGCAGCACCTCATGGACCGGCCAACCGTTTTCATTGAGATCATCCAGCGCAACAACTTCTCCGGCTTTGGTGCAGGCAACTTCAAGGCCCTCTTCGAGGCAATCGAGCGTGAGCAGGCTCTTCGCGGCACCCTCATCTAAATTTTGCAAAAAAAGTACCCTTGTTCCAATAACGATGTCATGTATTTTCCCATTCTAGTACATATTAATAGCGAGTCAGCATTTTGTCTATGTAATTATCAGGATAGTTGTCGGTCATGCAGTGTTGTTGTTTGAAGATCAAGAAGTGTCGTCGAGCTGCGGCTGCAATTGAAATCCAGTGTCACGTGCACCTGTGTGGTTATTAGTAAGCAATCCAGACACGCATGGTCTGTGCCCGATATCAGCTCCAGAGAGAAAGAACAACGGCAGCAGACAACACCCTTTGGATCAAGGGCAGGCCAAGTGGGCAGACGGGAAGCGAGATTCACAATGGCGCTCTTTGCTTTCCAAGGTGCCAATGTTCCGGCAGAGCTGGAGATTTCCCTCGCGACTTCTTCACCTGTCGGCAATGTCTACCAGAAGCAGTCCGCCATTTCCGCGGGATTCCACGACAATGGATGGGGAACAACTCCTCTTCCGGAAACCCTCTCAGGCTCGATTCCGTTCTCCGCTCGGACTTGGACCATGGGCGGAGTACGAAATTC